>NW_011887827.1:360781-418390 GCF_000806365.1 Fopius arisanus
TGTGCCACGCGCACTATTTCTCCCGCTCTTTACATCTTACTTCCCCACCACATCGTCACCCCCTCTGTTATCACCCTCTGCCACCCCTCCGCTGCCCCTTTTTCGCCCCTTTACCAGCCCTCTGCCACCCCTCAGCATTCTGACGAACCCAAATAAGAGAATTCTGTTACGAAAAAATTTTTGTTTACAATTCTCCAAAAAAAAACCGCTTGCATTTTTTTTTGCTGGAGAATTTTTGAAAAATTTTCTGGAGAAAAAAAATTTTTGGGATTTAAAAAAAATATATCATATATAATTATTAGTATGCACATTTTTTTGGGGGCAGGCGACTGCCAAATTTCACTGTCAGAATAATTTTAATACTACGGTCACGTTTTCTGGAATTATTACATTTTTGTTCCACTGCCAAAAAATTTTTATTGCGTTTTTGGAGTATCATTTTAACAGCTGTTTTTTACGAGCCAACTGCAATTTCGGTTTAGCCATTCCTAGAATTGGATATTTTTTTAAAAATTCCGTGTGCAGACAAATGGACAACTATAAAAAAATTCAGTTATTACATCACTGAAACAATAATTAACTTTTACATTCATTTTTTGATGATTGAATTGTATACTCCACTGAAGTTGATGCACACTCTATAATTATTTCATAGTAAATATAAAAAGTCAATCGAATAAAAAAATCACTTATACAATTTCGAAAAAAACGTACAGATTCCGCGTTGACACACCCCGGGTGCATTCGATGCAGAAAAAAATGTAAATTGCGAGGAAATAAAATATGTATGCACCCCTAAATATTGTGTTCAACGGATTGTCACGTATTTTTCGACCCCATAGTTGGGGGGTGGGGAATGGTGACCCGGCGCCGCGACGCCCGGAGCGTCCAGAGGACAGAAAGTACCGAACAAAGTACCCAAAGTACTCTCAGGGCATAGTAAAAAGTAAAAATTGAAAATTCGAAATTTCCAAAAAAAAAACGAGGAGGTATTCACTGGAATTGAAAAATTCGAAATTTAAAAAAAAATATCAGGGGAACATGAAAATCGAGGAGGTATTCGCTGAAATTGAAAAATTCGAAATTTCTGAAAAAGTATCAGGGGAACATGAAAATCGAGGAGGTATTCGCTGAAATTGAAAAATTCGAAATTTCTGAAAAAGTATCAGGGGAGCATGACAATTGTGAAGGTATTCACTGAAATTGAAAAATTCGAAATTTTCAAAAAAATATCAGGGGAACATGAAAATGAAGGAGGTATTCACTGAAAGTACTGCGGCCAGTGAATTAGGTGCTTCTTCATTCCAGTACTTTTAACGCTTGACTGACAGAAGTACCCAATACACCGAACCGCGAAGTCCTTGGAAGTATTTTTCCAGATTTTTTCAAGGCTATTTCTTTCAAGTACCAGTTTTCCCGGTGAAAAGTACTCATTTGGAGGAATGGGATTATTCGGAAGGAGGCGAAAGCTCCGGGAGAGTTTGAATATACGGTACGCCGAAGTCAATGAAAATTTTATGGCTTCGGCAGCTGTTGTCCTCGTTTTCTCGAATATCCAGTGTCCGAGTTTCATGCGAGTCGGGTACTTGGACAAGAAGCAGAAGATGCATTAGACTTTTATTGTCGTTTTTCGGCATTACTAGTAATAATTCATTGTGAGAATTCTGCAGATGTCATGGAAAAACCGTCGATCGATTGCAGAACATTAATTATGCACTTATTGCACTGACAAAAATTATGGCATTACTCCAATATCAGAAATGTATATCGATATATCGGTATATCGAGAATTGACGCAGGACCGCTCATTTTTTAATCGATGGAAGAGGAGAGTTGAATTTCGAGAAGTGACATGATTCGCTTAAATTCCTTAACGCTATTTCTACGCCATTCTCTCGGTAATTGTGGAATTTTTTTTTTTTTATAGAATTTAATAGAGCTATGACAACTCTACATCGCTGCAATGGCCGCGTGAACTCATTCCGAGGATTCGAGACGTGCGACTTGGTCAACGCGAAAAACCAATTACGAGTTGCGACAGAAGTAGACGGGTATAGAGGAAGTGCTCGTCAGCGGCTTTTGGCAAGTGCTCAGTGATATTTTTGATACCAAAAATAATCCACCAGTTGAGTAAATTGAGAAAATAAATAGAATATTATTTTACGTTTGAATCCCGAGTTATTCATAAAAGAGATGATTCCGGAAATACCAGAGTCACAATCAAAACCTTAAACCTCTCAATTTATTATTTATTTTTTTAATTACCTAATCAATATAATCATAATGTTTCCATAACTTGGATTACTTTCAATGAATTCAAGGAATTCGTAATTCCTACTACGATAGAAACAGGATAATTACTTTAAATCCTGTGAATAAATTTTATAATAAATTTTTCTCGGCGGAATATTCCGGAATATTTATTAAAAAAGTGACCGGAAAGCCCTTAACTAAATTGGCCAGCATAAATCTCCGTAATGCCTGGCGAGACCTTGGAAATGAGCCCCAGAGCGTCAGTAAAAAACCATTGACCCATTAACAAATGGTCCATTGATGTCCACATGACAATCAGACGTGTAATTCCATTAGTGCGTGATTCACCCCAGGGTGTTGGTATCTGAATCATCACAAGGGTGCACCACGAATAGGCATCGGTAGATTGAGGGAATTCGTTTTGAGATTCTGATTCTTTGAGCTTATCTGCTTTACCGCCCCCCGTTTCGATCGATTGCGATGATATCGCAGGGGATTGTGAAGGAAAAGAGAGAAGACGCCTGGCGCCAGCAGAACCATTGGCGCCGGGGGGCGCCGACGAGTTTTTCCTTCTCTATATTTCCCTCCGACTCCCATCATTTTCAATCTCAACATCTCCGTTGAGCTCATTGTCTTCTGCTTGCACTGAAATTGGGACACTCGTGTCGATTGCTGATCGATACCAATCAATGCGACAATCCACTACAGCGCAAACCCTAAATTTCTTAAATATCCGATAACGAGGGGAAATTTCGTTATCTGCTGAAGACGCAGAATTTCGTCGTGTTTATTTTTACAATTTATAATAATATGTTGTATTGTTTTTCTTTGAAAATTTATCGAAGAGGTATTCACTGAAATTTGAAAATTCGAAATTTACAAAAAAATTGAGGAGGTATTCGCTGAAATGGAAAAATTCGAAATTTTTGAAAAAGTATCAGGGGAACATGAAAATTGAGGAGGTATTCGCTAAAATTGAAAAATTCGAAATTTCTGAAAAAGTATCAGGGGAACATGAAAATCGAGGAGGCATTCGCTGAAATTTGAAAATTCGAAATATTCAAAAAAAAATCGTGGAGGTTTCCGATGAAATTAAAAAATTCGAAATTTTTGAAAAAGTATCAGGGGAACATGAAAACCGAGGAGGTATTCACTGAAATTTGAAAATTCGAAATTTCCGAAAAAAATCGAGGAGGTACACACTGAAATGGAAAAATTCGAAATTTCCAAAAAATTTTTCTTTGAAAATTTATGTTTGAGAGATGTATTTTGAAAGCAGAGGGAATATATGATCCGATAGTATTGGGTTTTCAATTTTTATGGAATTATGCCACAAACATTCGTATCAGCGATTTTAATAAAATCGGTCAGTTATGTAATTGACAAGATCGTCAAAAAAAATATTTTTATCGTTATTAGTTGTTAAAAATTGAGGGTTTTAATTGTCAGTCTCGAAATGAATGTCGAATAAAAAAGGATATCAATTTAAAAAATCAATTCAATTGGTAATAACTCTTCCATCGAGTATTATTGTAAATAATCGAATAAATTATGGAAATTATTATTGCAATTTCCATGGATTATCAATGATAATCAGATGATGTGTCGTTATCATGTTTTTAAGGAGTCTGACGAACAAAATGTGAGTAAATATCGAGGGGTGAAATGCACGTTATGACTAAGGTCCTGGGGTGGGAAAGGGGAGGACGGGGGTTGGATAGGGGGTTGAAGTGGGAATGGCGAGACGCATGGCGCCACATTGCCGCGACCCAAATAACAATAATGCTCTCATGTGGGATGACGATGGACGTTGGGATGCTGGAAATATGACGAACAGCGATTTTACGCAGTCGTAATACTAGTTTTGTCGAGGGATTATGTGGAACAATGGCCTAATGACCGCCTTGGCTTCCTCATAGAAAAAAAATACAAGTTTACTCTAATATGTGAAACCTCTACCTTTGATCCAACATTCTAATAATACGAAGATCAAAACAAATTTCAAGTTCGATCGGAGAGATCAGGAGTCAATTTGAAATTTTTTAATTGAATGTAAGATTATGAATATTTTTTTCATTTTTTATTTTTTCAAGTCCTGAAAATTCAGGATCGATTTGATCATGAAGATTGAGATCTCAAATTTAAAGTGCTCAATACATTGGATTTTTTTTTTGTTTCGTGCATTTCTGCTGTAACACGTATTATCGCGGCATCTCTGGAGTAAATCCAGAGATCATCGTCTGCGGTACCGACTCCTGGACAAAAAAATTCGTATTATATCGCGCATTGATATCATCCCATCAACAAATGGTCCCGTCAACGTCGTCTAAAATGCATTGTTATAAAAAAATTGATGCATTTCAATAATAAATGGAGAATTAATTCATTTTGATAGTAGAAGAGGAAAATTCATTGATCGGCCAAAATTGATTTTAAAACTCACGCGCGCTTTTTTTCGCAAGGGGTGGGGGTATCCAAGATGGCGATCAGGCACCAGCGCCATATTTCAAAGCGGCATTATCGTGAAATTTTAAAAGGTTATGATTCCCACGTGCGTGTTGGTCCAAAAATTTGACGTTTCCCTTGAAATTGATCAAAACAGAAGAAATAAAATTCGAAAAAAATGCCGAAAATACGGGTGGAGAAGAAAAGCCGAGTCCATGAGAAAATCGCAAAACAGGGTAAATAAAATGTCTCTCTTTCATGATTTTCCTAAATATCGGAAATCTTATCTTTCAATTTTAGTAGAATTAACAAAATTTCAAAGATATTCTCAAACTTGAATTATCGAAATTATGAATTAATTTCAATACAATTAACTTAGAAAGATGATCTGCAATTGAATAATTATCAAATAAATAACAACTTTAATAAACGAATTGCTGGGAAATAAACAAATAAATAAATATATGAACGATCGCACCAAAAGGTGTGTGAGGAGAAGAAAGGGGATAAATGCACAACAGTAATTCTTGCAACTCCTGATGATTCTCGTCGTCAGGTATCATGTTCAATAAGGACTTTGGCCAGCACATATTGAAGAATCCTCTGATAATCCAGAGCATGGTGGAGAAGGCAGCCCTGAGGCCCACCGATGTTGTCCTCGAAATCGGTCCTGGCACAGGTAACATGACCGTCAAAATGCTGGAGAAGTGCAAGAAGGTCATTGCCTGCGAGGTGGACACCAGGATGGTAGCAGAATTGCAGAAGAGAGTCCAAGCAACACCTCTCCAGTCCAAACTGCAGATTGTCGTTGGAGATGTGCTGAAGGCTGATCTACCGTTCTTCGATCTGTGTGTCGCCAATGTACCTTATCAAATATCCTCACCGTTGATGTTCAAACTCCTGCTGCATCGTCCTCAGTTCAGGTTGCCTTGCAATACTTAAATCAATACCTGGACATCCTCAATTCGTTGGATACTCAGATAAATGTTCAATCGTGGATTAATAATTAATCGTCAATCACTCGGATGTCGATATAAATTCACTGAACAATTTTTTTTATTCGTGATAATTATTTCGCAGGTGTGCAGTACTCATGTTTCAAAGGGAATTCGCTGAGAGATTAGTTGCCAAACCTGGGGACAAGTCCTACTGTCGATTGAGCGTAAATACCCAATTATTAGCGAGAGTCGACATGTTGTTGAAAGTTGGGAAGAATAATTTTAGGCCACCCCCGAAAGTCGAGTCAAATGTCGTGAGAGTTGAGCCAAAAATTCCACCGCCACCCATCAATTATCAGGAGTGGGATGGATTAACGAGGATAGCTTTTGGCAGGAAAAATAAAACCCTCTCGGCGTCTTTCAAACACACCACTGTACTGGAAATGTTGGAGAAGAATTACAAACTCCACTGCAGTCTTAATAATAAGGTAGACTTTATGCAGAATATCTCTAAAATTGAAATCTTATTCATTTTTTTGCCCCAGGCAATACCTGAAGACTTCGATATCAAAGCACTAGTCATCGAATCACTAGAGTCTGCGAAAATGACGGAAAAACGTGCCAGAACGATGGACATGGACGACTTCATCAAGTAAATATCTCCATCCCATTTAATTAATTCGTATTATCCAATTGAATTATTAATTTCTTTTTATTTCTCTTATTTTAGACTTCTCCACAGTTTTAACTCTTCGGGTATTCATTTCGCGTGAATCCTCCACATACGATTATTTTTCCAAAAATCCATGTTAGAACTGAATAAACTCTATTTATATTCGAGCATGATGTGAATTTGTGTTCATTAATTCATAATTGATTAATAATAAAAATGATAATGGACGTGGAGATAGAATTGATCATGTCAGCCATTTAGCCATCAAATATCGATATTTTTTCATTCGTATGTACTTGCGAAAAGTCTTCGCTAGTTGGTATTGTACTGGGAATAGAGGTAGTACTGTGGGGGTGGGGGTTTTTCGCGTCTAGGGTAACGGTGAGCCCTGAGAGAAGTGGAATAGTTGGGCATTGGGATGCGAGAGTGAGTGAGCTCTGCACGAGGAATGAAAATTAGATAGAGAGAGATGGTAAATGGGAACGACGATCCAAGAGGGAAAACCGTTGGGGGATGAGGGTCCCCGAGGAGTCAGTGGTCTCCTCTGGTGCTGGCAGCCCACGAGAGAGAGGGACGGAAGAACTAATCAGCTTGGCGCATGTGCTCTGGACTCCTCCATGATCCCATGGGAATATCCTAGCATCCCCATAATATACAGGAGTCCTCACTCCTCCTCGTACCCTCTTTTTCACTCTCTCACGTTAACATTTCTTTCTTTTATTTATTTTTTTTATTTTACTCCTGTTTTTTTGTTCATCTTTTTTTTTTCCACTCTCGTTTTAAGTTTTCTACGGTATCCCTGACAGTATTCGCTGATGTCGAGAAACGTTGGAATTATTTTCCATTTTTTACGGATTTTTTTGGGGCGGGGGGTGTGGGGCCACCGGAAGGAACGGGGGGAGGTTTTTTGAGGGACTGCTTGAGGCTGCATGTTAATATTAATTGACGGGGCTTTAATGGAACTCCCTTGGTACACCTCGTCAGGGAGAATGGGTTAATATCTGGTGGCTCATCAATTATTCATTGGTATCAATTTTAAGGGGTTGCTGGGTTTTATATGGATTGCTTGATAGTGGTTGTGGGGATTCAACAGTTATTGGGGAATTATTATTTAGGAACTATTCGTGGATTTATATGAAAAACTTATTAATTGCGAAAGGAGATATTGAAGCATCAATTCTTCAAGAATTTCAATTATCATTGTCTTTTAATGCGTCCATTGATTACTCCACAATTTCAGAGATTAATAGTGAATTAAGTGAATAATAAAAAAGTATTTATCCATGTCGTCTCAATGTTTTTCATTACCGAAACGATGAAAAAGTTGCCAGAAAATCAAAAAATCAGAATGAAAAAAGCTGTTGAGCAACTAAACAAGAATGCAACAAAAAAATATCACTCCCGAATCCCCGAACAGAATTCGCCAATTAATTGTTTATCCCGCTGGAGGAAGAAAATAAAAAAATGTCAGATAAATGATAATTGTGATAATTAGACAAAAGAAGCAAAAAAATAACAAAAAACGGGAAAATGTAAATAATGAGCTGAAGGGTTGATCATAATTATAGTCAGTGTTATCGTGATGAGTTTCAACTCGACTGAGACGAGCATATGACAGATAAACGAGCAATAGGTGGTGGGGTTGGATAAATTTAGCGGGGGGTGGTGGTGAGGCGGGTGGGTGGCGGGAGGGTGAGAGAGGGAGAGGCTGGGTGTTTCACGATCCCGCCTACCGTCCAATGCGGTTGCTGGTATCCCAAGGGGTCTCCCTCAGCCTCACCTTCTCCTCCTGGTGTACAGGGTTCCCTTTCTCCATGAGTCCGCAAACTCCGTAACTGCTTCTCCGGAGGTCTCTCTTGCAAACTGGGGGTTGATAATACCGTACACGACTAGGACCCCCTTCAGTGTTTGCCTATAGCCCTCACAGTGAAGTCAAGAGTTATCATTTTTTTTTTAATATTACAAATCATTTTATCCGATCATTTTTACATTTATTTATTATTCCATCATTATTCCGTCATTATTGAGTCGTTTATCGATTGCAGGCACGTGAGCGTTTTTTTTTATCTTTTATATTTATCTTTCTTTGGATTGTTCCATTATTTTTTTAATTTGTTTATGTTTGGGTGGAAAATGTGAATTTTATTGGGGAACATTTTCGGGTTTTTGATTTATCGTGCGATGGGGGTTTTTTTTTGAGATTTTACATGGTTTTGTGAATTGCAGACAGTGACGGAGAAATGGCGCGAAATGATGGTGATTACTTCGATTTTTTGAAATAGTTCGGGAATTACGAGGGGACTGATTTTTTTGGGGGGGATTAGGTTTATTGGGGTGTCGAGATGCTGTTCAAGGGGAATAGCTCGAGGCTGGAGTTTTTGATTGAGAAAATTCAAGCTCATAAGGAGTCGCCATCCCCTCTGCCAGAGGAGAAGTGCAGTGTCAAGTTGAAAGGTACATTATTATTTTGAATTCCAATAAAATATTTACTCGCGTCTGCCAGTAAAAAATGGAATCTCCGGTTCTTCCTGAAAGAGAAATTCCTCGTCGTGAGGTCCCACGGGAATTCACAATTTCACAACTACTTCTCACTCTCGATTCTTCAATTTTCACGTGAAAATTCCGTCGTCGATAAAAAATTCAATTAAAAAATGCACTCTCTGTTACATCTAAATTTAAATTAATGCACGCTACGTAATGAAGCGGGAAAACATTTGAACCGAGTACACGTGCGCGACCAGGTGTGACATGAATGCGGGATAAAAGCTTTTCTAATTTGAAAAGTGAAAAAAAAAAAAATCGGTGGAACCATGAGAAAATGGAAATGCCAAGTTTTCCTCCCGAAATATTCCGACGAATTCCTCTTCCTAAAATCGAATGAATTCCGAATAAATCGTCTTGACTCAGCGATGCAAAATTTTTTTCGCAACGTCAATGTCAAAAAAAAAAAATTGACAGGACGTTGTATTTGGATCAGCTGGAGTTTTTCGCGGATTTGTACGGGGTATTGCCGGTCGCGGTATTTTAACGGTAAAAACGTAATTCGGGGTAGTTATTTTGGATTGAAATATTCCACTCAGTCCTCCCAGGTTCGTCTCCCTTCGAGATTACACGGAGACTCGGTGACTCATTGCTCCCAAACGTCTCCTATGTGTCTCCCATTGGGAACACGGGACGCTCGAGTCCCCCGTCAGACTCCCATGGGAGATTACGGGTTCGCGCCGTTACGTAGAGATGAGGGACGTTGCTGAACTCGGCACATTTTCCGTTAAAAAATAACGTCAAAACTCTAATACCGAATTTACCATCAACTTCGGTAAAACAGACAAAGACTGGATTAAAATGACGATTAACTCAAATTCCCTTGCCGATTCTAGAAGTGAAGATGAAAATTTACGCGACTTTATCATGATTTTTTAATCATATTTTTATAATAGATTTAATTCTCTGAATTGTCATTTTAGAATATATAGTTTGATGCTTGAATTGATTGGAAATAGTTATTCGATGATTAATAGGGAGAAGTCTTGGATAATAATTAGGCAGAGTAATTTTCTACATCCGGCCTCCTCCACGAATTTAGGTGGCGCCTATTTTAGTTAATAAAACCGAGTGTCTCTCGTGTAGGTGTCAACGGATGCAACCGATTTTACGAGTACGTAGCTCCACTGAATAGCATTGGGCGTCTTGTGTGTTTTATTAGAATTTAAGATGACTAGTGGACACGAAAAATTCCGTAAAATCAGTAAAATTGCACTGGTGGGTGTCGCACGCTTTATTACTTACGAAATGAGGAAATGAGACTTGTTATTTCGACTTCCGTCAGTTACTGTTATTATCGCAATGAGTCCGTCATTTTTCTGAATTCGAAAAGATCTTTTCAACTGAATTTCACGATTTATCAATTTAGCCAATAAATATTTTCTATTCTCTATCAATTGAAAATTCAATTTTCTGAATTCGAGTGGTAATTAATTGTTTTACGATGAGTCGAAGAGGATTTAGACTTGAATTTTGGTAAAAAAAATTCTTTTAGATGGATTATTGGGTGGCAGTTACTCTTGGCGAAGTGAGGAAGACAGTTTGACATGTCAACGAGGTGGTGGCACCCCTTCGTCGTGTGCCACCTCGACGTCCCAGAGTTTTCCATCGGAAACTGAAATCGATGGAGATTTGCGGATTAACACTGACTCCCACAACTCATCTGGTCCATACTCATGTCAATTTTGTGACAAAACATTCCCCAGTCTGAGTTGTCTCAAGAAACACGAGCAGGTGAGACGCAAAATATTTTCTCTCCGTGAAAAAATTTTACTACAACACGAAGATAAATTCCTAGTGAAATGTCTCCTCTCAAAAATTTTTCCACGAAATTTCATTATAAAATTTTACTATAAATTTATCTCTGTAAATGATGAACGAATATTAGCTGGACGAGAAATTGATGAGATCTGGAATTTATTGCACAGCCCAGATGATTTCTTTTAATCCCTGACTCTAGACCCATGGCGATCAAATGCCATACAGATGCAGCTGGTGCGCAAGATTGTTCAAACACAAACGAAGTAGAGATCGCCACGTGAAACTACACACTGGGGACCGAAGATACCGTTGTACCCACTGTGAAGCAGCATTTTCACGAAGGTAACTTCTAAATTCCCAAGAGAGTCACTCTACCACCCTTTGCCCTCCCACCAGGTACTATGGAAATAAACCACTCAAAAATATAAAGAAGAAATTGATGATTGAGTTAAGAATAATTCGCCTAAAGCTCCAACACTTGCTATTAACTGTTTCTCTCAATTATCCATCAATTACAACAAAATTCCATACGAATTTCTCAAAAATGGAAAACTTGAGATAAAAGGAAAACTTCCTAGCAAATTTGTCGTTCTCCCTAGAAATTTGGTTTGGAGAAATTGAAGATATATATTTGCTTGAGAAATTGATAATAATTTTCAGTGATCACTTGAAGATTCACATGAAGACACACGATAACCAGAAGCCGTACCACTGCACGGAGTGCTCGAGAGGTTACAACACAGCAGCAGCGCTAACCTCTCACATGCAGTCACACAAAAGGCCACCGAGTACGCCCCACTGTCAGCGTTCCCTCCCAACATCCTCACCGCCAGCAATCGCATCCCCAGATCACCAGCCAAAGCTCCAGTACCACTCCCCCCTCCACCTGACCTGCATGTACTGCAGGGACACCTTCTCCTCGATGGAGCAACTCCAGGTGCACGTGCAAACGTCCCACGAGGCACTCCTACCCCTCCCAAGTCCGTCCTCCTCTTCACCAGAGGCTAATGACTGTCGAAGACTCAGAGCGAAACCCTCAGACCTGGAGGATTTGACCTGCAGACGATGCGCCACGAAATTCAGCAAGCTATCTTCACTCCGAGAGCACCTGGTCTCAGCACACAATGACGGACTCACCACGTTGACCTGTCCCCTGTGCTCGAAGCCCTGCTCATCAGCTACAGCATACGCCGAGCACTACGTACTCGAGCACTGCGAGAACAAGAGCATCATTCCACGCTCGAAACCAGAGATCGACAAGTTGTACGAATCACCGAAGTCGAATTATTTATCAGGCACACTTCTCTGTGGTCAGTGTGGTGCAGCACTCAAGGACTTCGAGTCCTTCAGGACACACCTTGCAAGACATCTGCATGCCAACCAGCAAGCAGCTGCTGGAATCGGTTGTCCAAAGTGTGAGCTCAAATTTCAGGTGCGTGAGGATATGCTGATGCACCTGACGAAGCACTTCATGGGACAAATCGTCAAGAAGTTCTGCTGCGATGCATGCGATGAACTCTTCGGGGACTCGAAGAGCCTCCAGAAGCACCTGCTGGATATCCATGCACACCACCTCTTCCGGTGCGAGATATGCAGGGACACGTTTGACTCAGTCGTCGGAATTCAGGTGCATTTCACCGTCAAGCACTCGCAGGAGGCCAGCCTTTACCCCTGCAACTCCTGCAGGGGCAGAGGTGGATCAGAGCCTGGAGAAGGATTCAGAACGCCTGGAGAGCTTCTGGATCACGTGAGAAATGTGCATGCCTCCGATCTGAATTCCCCAGGGAACTCAGTCTCAACTCCTAAAGTCGTCGGTGAGTTCTTCAGGTGCGGCTTCTGTGGGATATTCTGCCCGTCGGACAGCGATCTTCAGCATCACCTCGCCAGCCACTCAACGTGTCTCTTTCGTTGTCCCATCTGCAGAGAAGGCTTCCCCGTCGAATTCCTTCTCGATAAACACATGGCGAGTGCTCACAATTTAATTGGACAATCGGAAGACTCCGAGGAGAAATCCTCGTTGAAGAGACGACGCTCACCAGACTTCAACAGCAATATCAATCAGCAAGAACAGTCCTTTGGCAATCCAACGACACCAGGACGACCTCATCACTGCGATCTCTGCGACAGGTCTGACTTTTCGAGTGACTCTGAGCTCAAGGCGCACAAGAAACTCGCTCACAAGACAGTTTCATCGAAAGTACAGAAGCTGTCGACTTCATTCGTCTGCAGTTACTGCGGCGAGGGTCTGCGATCCAGACTAGAGCTTGAGTCTCATACCAGGGTCCACCATGCCCCTGCAGACCCAGGTAAAAAATACAAATGCAACATCTGTGATGAAGTCTTCTCGTCCGGCAGCTTTCTCGCTGAGCACAAGCTTCAGAAGCACTGCAAGATACAGATCAGCGATATTTGTGTTGTCTGCAGGTGCACCCTCGCCAGCGAGAGGGACTTCCTGGAGCATGTGCATAAACACAGCTTGGAGGGGCTTGAGGGGAGAGAGGCAATTGTCAGCCACGTACCAGCTCATTGCGTTGTTTGCCGGCAGACGCTTATCAGTGAGTTTGAATGCCAGCTTCATGCCAAGTTTCATCTGAGAAGTGAGGATGAGGAGCGCGGTGATATCGGTAGCTGTTGTATTTGTCTGAGAGAAGTTGGAGAGGGTGAGAGGGTCTCTCTACCGGCCAACGATGCAAGCGAACAGGGGCTCAAAGTATGCAAGAGGTGCTTCCTCAGGCACTCGCAGGGGTTGCCCATTTTGACGAGCCCCTATGAGGTATGCAAGGAGGAGGGCGACGTCGCGGTCAAGGAGGAGGACGAATCCTCCAGCGAGAAGGTGGGTCAATTGCCTTTCCAGGGTTCTCCAGCTAATCCTCAGCTTACGAAACAATCAATTTGGGGACTGATAAATTTTTCGGGAGGCATTTAGATATGAAGCTTTTAAGGCATGATTGATGAACAATTCATGAAGATGTTAGAAAGTAATTTTCTGTTGCAGGAAAATGATTCTACCCGTCCATATGACTGTCCATGTTGCAGTCAAAGGTTCAACTTTAAAAGTGAACTGGAGTATCATGTGTCGACACATGATGATAAAGATGCATCAAAAGACACTTCAGACAGTGTCATTGTTAAAGAGGAGATTGTTGTGAATACTGGGGAAGATCAAAGCGATGACAGGAGTGACACCTCCGTGGACGATAAAGTTGACTAATTTCTAGTGCATGTTACGGGGGATGAATGAGGGATATTATTCCGAGGGTGGGTGAAGGTGCAATCGATCCATCGAGGGGAGGAAATATTTTTAAGTGGAGAATCCTCAGGCTCGATGGATCTTTCCCTTTGCTCTCGTTTTTATTATTTTTTGGGGAATTAATATTTTACAGGTAGGAGTAGACAAAGTCGTAATTTTTTAATGACTGTGAATTACTAGACAACGCTTCCGTCTAATGCATATCAAGAGCTAATTATTACCGATTAATATGTTGAGATAAATAGAGATAAATGTGTAAATGAATAAATAATTTTTATTATGGAATTTTTGGGTGTTTATTCCGAGTTATTTTCATTCTTTAAAAAATTTCATTTTTTAAATTTATCAAAAATTTATTCGTTGTGGTGAATATTCTCATATCAATTATTTAAGAGATTAACCGAATTTCAGTAAATCCAGAGGACTGGAAAAATTTATCTCAGGATTTCATAAATTATCATCATGAAACTTTTCCACTAGAAATATTTATAAATTCCAATAATTTCTTCACCCAGCAACAAGCAAAAATGATGCTCTCTCGATATTAATTATAAAATCCTAATAATTTATGTTTCAATTCGACATGATAATTGACATCAATAATTGAATAAGAAATATTTTGGGAAATCAAAATTCGCATTCGACATTTCAATATCTTCGTATTAGATTCTCTCATTTTTGCAAAAATCGATCGCACGTCCATTCGTGTCATGAAAATTTAATGATTTGCAAGACCGAACGGTGAAAAATGATAATTATTTAATGCCAAGTGTTGAGAAATTCATGGATAAATAATTAACCAGAAGACGTCGTGAACTGCTGTGCCAACTGTTCTGATTCGTCTTTATCCACTCGAAGTAGAACAGGAATCGACTGGGGCAGACCCAGTGAAAAAGGACCTCTGTCACTCAGACATGGCAGATCTCTGTCGCTCAATAGAAGAAAAATAATATCAAAAATTGATATCAGAGCGACCCAAGCACCTCAAATATTTACTCTACCCCGTTGCCCCGATTCAACCGGCGAGAATTCAGACAAAAAAAAAGGGGATTCGATGAGACCCTAATCCAATATTTGCACGCGTTAAATGGAACTGGCACATTCGATAGGAGAAAAATTGTTTAATGCCTGCATTAACCTGTAATTGGATGTTCTCATGAAAAATTCCAATATTTTTGGTTTTTTTTTTTTGACAATGACTGAGTATTAACTCGGGATGACCTGGATTTTTTGCCATCCCTGGATATGACGGAATAATTAACCAATGATTTTCGGCTTGTGGTTATTCAGATTTTTTTATTCCGATTTTTTTCGGTATTTTCTCTCCTGAAATGCAAATATCGATGAGGTCACTCTGGACGAACGTTTTACATGCAGAGGATAATCCGGTTATTGGAATAATTTGGTCTCTGAGAAAAAAAGGCTTCAATAATTTTCATGAAAAGCTCTCACTCGATTATTCGTGATTAATTAATAACTGCTTGACGTTCCATTTTATTTTGGTTTGTTCTCGTTACTTGTTTGCGTCCCTTTAAAGATTTATTAATAATCCAAGTCCTCTTTTATTTTCACCGTTTTTTGTTCGATTTATCTCATGTTGTGAAAACCTAGAGAACGAGATGATTCTCATCGGAAAGCCAAGAAAATTTCCGCTTCGAAACACTGCAGGACAACTAATTTTCCTTCGCAAGTTTCTAAGAAAAGACGAGAAATTTATATCACAAAAGATGCATGAACTTTGTATTAACAATTCCCGCAGAGTTTTCCCCAATTTTCAATTAAATCCTCTACCTTTCCTGTCAGATTCCGACATGTTCTAGTGTTTTAAATAATTAAAACAGTCGCTAAAAAAAATTCGCTTGCGAAAATTGAAGTAAAATGTCAATTTCCCGCAATTTCTCGTTGCCGAAACGTCTGATAACCCGTGATATCTCCAGTTTTCGTCATTACCCGCGATCACGATGTCGATACGACCGGATATAAATCCCCACGACTGTCAAAAAATGGAATTAAATGTACAATCGGTTGCCCCATTTCAAATGCTGAAAGATTAAAATTCCCCGGCATTCGTTGTACGTTGAATTCGTGACTGCAGTGATTAAAAGATGAATGAACTGAATCATTTGTTTTCCTTTCGCAGGATCCCAAATAAATTCTTCAAAGTTGCCCTCAGTGACTCGCGATCTATTGTCTAAACTCCCCGGTCCTCTGGCATTCAGCGAATTATTCGGAATGTCTCCTTGCAAACCCGACACAATTTCCACATTCAGCCCTTCACAAAATATTTAAACTCTACTCCCTTCTGCCACTGTCAAACTTCCAATTCCCTTTCTTCTCCCACTCCCTCCAACGGCCTCTGTATTTTCCTTTGTACAAGTCATCGTGAAACGTCTGATTCAACTCAAAAAATAAGTGTTACACTCTCCCCCAATCCCTTGAAATCAAGGGAGTAAAAAAATATTGATTTAAAAGCCGCCGCAATATTTTGACGCCGAAAAAATTAAATTGGGTCAAGTAGATTTTGAATAATTCAAAACGAAATTTATATGTTTGATAAATTGGTGTATCTCGAAAAGTACTTGACCGATCGATCGGAAATTTTACACAGATATACTTCCAAGTTATTCCAATTGTTCCACCGAATTTCAAATTTTTAACTTGAACTCTACTATCTTTTTGGATTTTTTGTATTGTTTGTGTTTTTTTCCCATTTCCAGAAAGAAAAATATTTCTGTCGACTGCTAAAAATTTTTCTGCATAAAATTGAATTGACGTTCGAATTGTTGTTCCAAAAAAATTTTCTTTGGTGGAATTAAATTATTCCACAGGAGTCATTTTATTTTTAATATGTGGTTAGAGGAGTACGGGATTTTTTTCTCTCGACAGAGGGTAGATCACGGAGTTATATCAATTATATCGTTAATTGAGTTGTAATTGTTTTTGCTATAGGAGGGAGAGGGTCGAAGGTAATTTGAACCTTGCGAAGGAAATCCTAGGGCCAACAAACTGGGGAAAAGGTCAGAAGGGCCAGTCGAGCAAACTTATCTCGTCTCTGATTTTATGATTTTGATGGGTTGAGGGGAGAAACTCCATTTTCCGAGAGTCAAATCTATTTATTCAACCATTTATTAAAATTTCTCTCTTGTGAATTCTTTCGCGATAATTCCTAGAGATAGTACGTAATTTTTATAATCGATTAAATGAATGACACATTTCACCCCCCATTTTCCACGTGCGTTCTGTCAAAACAAAACAATCACCTCAAGGATATCCTCCATCACCGAAAACAATCTCGCACTTTCCAGATGAAATACCATCTACCAAGATAAAATTCAAGACTCGACACCTTGAATTCTCACGTGAGAACACCATCTAATCCAAAACAATTCCCCAAAATCCATTCCTCATCGCCCCACAAATGTAGATTAAAATCTTAAAACCGCCGGAACACCCGAAATTTCCGACAATTCGGCACCCTCTCCCCACGACCCTGAATTCCCGAAAAAGCTCCCCCCTCAAAAAAAAAAACTCCCAGACAAACGCTTCCCTCATTACCCCACCCCCGTTATCGTCCATCTTTAATAACCCATAAACCACGAAAAATTGTCGTATCTTAATTGAATCAGGAGTGGCATCAAATGCAGTAATCGCATTGGTATCATAAAACTCTGGTCCGCAACATTCACGAGAAAAAAGAGCCCCCAAAATTGTTTTTCCACCCACTCCCTCCTATTTCCAGCGGTTTTCCACCCGGCGCGTTCGACTTTTCCGTTCTCGTTTTCGTCGACGACATTAGCCCGTTATCTTAATCTACGATCACAGCAACACCAATAACATGAGACACATATATCGCTGCCATATCAGGGATGAAATAAAGAGAGAGAAGTAAAAAAAAATGTAGAAGGTGGATGGAAGTACATGGAAACGAGAGGATGAGAGAGAAAGGGATGAAGTTGGGGGGCTCAACACTCTGGGCCAGGACGTTTACGTACAATGGCCCCTCTCTCGTCCTCTTTCATCCCCCGAGCCGTTTGCATCGGTGCGGCTGTGGCCGATAGTCGAGTGTAGGGTATATACAACCACACTAGGGTAGATTCTAAAGTGGAAAGGGAAAAAGGATAGGTTTGAGTGGAAATGGCCTGGGCGCAAGCGCTCGACAGGATCGATGCCTTCCAACTATCGCTGTATAAAGCTAACACTCTCTCGGGGCGCACGACCAGTTCACCAGTGACTCTTGGTATGTGATAATGTGATTCCATATTTTATCTTTTTTTTACACCTTTTTTTTTTCTCTCTCTCTTGTCATCTTTATTTTTTTCGGGGGATGATTCCACATTTTTTGTCGTGCATTGTGAATTGTGATGTCTGAGTTCTCGAAGATTTTTGGATGGGCGGGCTGGGGGGTGGTTTATTATTCAGATTAATTTTGAGAGTTCAGAGGATTTCATGTTTATCTATCTCAATGGGTTGAGTTTCCGGGAATTTTTGAAATTTTTGGGTGTTTGGGGGGTTTTTGTTTTTCAGTAGCTAGTGGGAGAATCGGGGATTTTTTGGTTTGGATTTAGGGGATGATTTTTTTGGGGGGTTGATTGACTCCGGGGGTTAGGGGGCTCGGGGAGGCAGGATGGGGTGGGATTTTTGGGGTTTATCGGGGTGGAGAGTGGGTGGTGGAATTTTGGGGTTGAGGATGTGGGGGAGGTTGGGGTGGATTGCCAGATGGTCCAGCAGTTTCTGGATGCACAAACGGTATTCTGATGTCACTGATGGTTTAATGACGGAGTGGTTGGGAATTTTCTTTTGGGGGGTCCTAATGGGAGGAACGTGACCTTTGTTGTTTGAAAACTTCCATTCGTGATGAGGGTTAGAGGGGATTAGGGGGAAACGGGTGGGTTTTTATTGATGGGGGAGGCTGGGGGAGATGGATTCGAAGGGTTCATATTGATAACTCGGTTTTTATCATGTGGAATTGACTCTCGGGGATTTTCCAGGGATTACCACTCTTTCTGAGTTGATCAGTTGGAATTTTCGGTCTTCCACCGAATCAGTTCCATTAAACTAATTCGAAATTCCATTAACGCCGAGGGATAATTCGATCCGTGAGAAATGTTAATTCGCGTTGAATTTTCCCGATGGTGGAATTAAAAAATTTCAACCAGAATTTTAATAGCGAATTGATTGAACGAGAGCCGAAAGTTCATTTCCGTCGTTTGGCTGGAGTTTTTTTTTAACGGGCAGTTTGAATTGGGTATGAATGTTTAATTTTACGAGTGGCAAGTTGACGAAAATAGCAGAACTCATTTGCGTTTAAAAAACCATCAATTATCCACCCCAACAATTTCCACAAAACAGAGGCATGAAAAAAAATATATATACTTTCCCCCCCAAGTGTACAGTGATAATGTAACAGATAAAGTGTTGGGCACTCTCGCACATCGGTTTTTACCCCTTTAATCTCGCCACGAGATCTGAAATAATTTTTTTTTTACTTCGGTAAAGTGCTTTCAGAGGCAATTTTTTTTTTCCACCCTCAACGTGTGGAATGGAGTGACGAATGATGGAGCAGTTGTGGGAATATTGAGCGATGCCTCATGGAAGGGACAAAGAGGACGAAATATCCATCAGCAAAAATTTCCAAATGACCACGGAATTGAGTTAAACAACTGAGGAATTGAAATGTGAATTGAAAGGATTTAGTGGAGATTTTTTTTTTAATTTTTCATTTTGAAAAGAGAAAAAGAGGTGAATCGGAGTAAGGGGGAGGTGTGGGGGATGAAATTGTGGTGGTTTTTAATACATTATTTTTAATGACTGATGGAGTAGTCGATTTGATAGTAGAAACGCCGCCATTGCTGGAGTGGAAAAGCGGAAAGAAGAAGGGAAGAAAAGCAACCCCCTTGCACCCCACCCACTCGGTATTCCCCTTTGGGAAGGCTAACGGTTTGAAATAGTGTACGTGTGTGTGCAACAAGTTAGGGAAGAGAACTGACGCCAACTTGGATGAAATCGAATCCGCAATGTGACATGGATGTCCTAGCTATATTCTGCATACTTATTGCAACTGTCCTCTATTATAATACCTTCTACGCTGGTTTCGTCTACGATGACAGGTAATTTAATCGAGAGATCGTCAACAAATATCATCTTCCCCACAAGTATTCGTGATTATATTTATTTATTCACCGAACCTTATCTTAAACTTTATTGAGGGGAATTAATTATTTATTCATTATTTTCCTTTCCTCAAATCAATTCTGCGAAAAAATCTCCGAACTGAGAATTTCCCTGGTAATCACTTAAAATTTTATCTTTTAATGAATTTTTTATTATGATTTTATATCGATTTTTTACTGGAAAATTTTTGTCGGTAAAAATTCCGCGGGGAGATTTTAAATCGTGCATCTGGTGAATTCATATCTCCACTGATTGAGAGAGATTAAAAAATTGCCTTATCGATTTGGCTACCTCTGTCGGCACCTTCGGGATTAATTAAATCAAATTTCTGGCGCTGAAGTCGTGACAGCGCACCGAGAAATTGAGGGAATTAATAAAGACGTCAGGCCTGAATCAATAAGAATTAATGAAACATTATTAATGTCGCTCGCACGTCACTCCAATTAATCGAAATGAAGTAAATTTCCTGGTATCCCGAATCACGAATGTTCTCGACTCATTTATTTAATTGATAGCAAGTCCACGTCATTCCATTATTGAATTAATAAATACGAAATTCATTAAAAAAATTATTCATTCACTTCGCCCACCGGTAGAATCAATTAATCTTCATAAACCAGAGGAAATAATAACCCACAAATTCAATTAAACGGTTGAACAATTCCGCAATTCCAGGTTGTTTTAAATTTAACTAAATGAAATACTTCGATTTTAATCAATCCGGGGAATACGAAAAATTCTTCTCTTCATCTCTGAATTTTTAATAAAGCCATTTCCCGTAGGAATGAGTGAAAAAAATTTTGATGCAGTTGCTCGGTCGGTGGGATTTTTCTACCAGAATTTTTTCGACAAATACTCGGGCTTTGACGAATTGTTTGCAGTCTATTGTTTGAATCTGCCGAGCGTTGAATATTTTTTTGTTTGCTTTTTGCCTTCCAGACGAGCGATTCTAACGAATCCCGATCTACTCCCAAATTCCCCATGGTTTCCACTGTTGGAGAATGATTTTTGGGGCACACCATTACGTGACAGCGAGTCACACGGGAGTTATCGGCCCCTCTGTGTTGCCACCTTTAGACTCAATCATCTTCTTGGTGGTCTCAATCCTAGGGGATATCATCTCGTCAACATTGGCCTACATGCAGGTTGCACTGGTCTCGTCGTCAGGGTCGCCAGGACCGTAAGTTATCGTTAAATAAATAAAAAAAAAACCTTTCCCGCCTGAAATATTTCGACCAAACGATATATCCCGGGGGGAGAAATTTTATCATGGAATTCTCCGTGAAATTTTTCGGGAAATTTGAAAAAATATTTCCATCTCAAATAAATAAAAGTTAAATAACTTTCATGGAAATTTGGATTGTCCGGAATTTCAAGTATATTCTTTTGTCATTTCAGGAGTAATTTTTTAACGGCGTAATTTTTTAATTAACGTTTTTTTTTCAAACATTCATAAAACTGGATGGTTCGTCTTCTCAAAGCAACGAAAGTGTCATAAATTTTTTTCCGTCGACCCAGCGTGTCATTGATGGTGGGGGGAATAATGCCCCACGGCTTCTTTAATTAAAAATTCTTTAGGAGCTATCTCAGGATTTTTTCCACTCCTTTTTTTTTTCTTTTCATAGAAAAATTTTATCAATGGACGAAATCGGATGAGTTCCGTGACGAATTTAACATTCTAATTATTGATTTGAAACATTAAATGACTCTTCTGTCACTGATGAAATTGTATTTCCTCTTAAAATAGAATGTCGTCCAATGAATATTCAGTCAAAGTCCAAAATTGGACTTATCTAATTTTAAAACTTCAATCCAGAATTCATTGCTTGATTTTTAATCGACAGGATGAAACGGGAGTAGAATCGAGACACTTTTTCCATTTAATTCATTCCAATAGAGACTAATTGATTGACTTCCAAAAATACCAGATCACGCACCGCATTTCGATATCAATAATAAAAAAAGTGAGATATACCATTGAATAATCAATCAATTCCTCCCGAACAGATAAAAAAATTCAATATTTCAACAGCAAAATTTCGAGTATAATACTCCACCGGTGTAACCACCACTTGCTCCCATGGCCGATGTAATATTTCCCAGTTAACATCATTCCCGTAATAATAGCCAAAAAAAAACTGATGCCCCCTGGTCTCTAATGATCGGCCAATTAGGGTGACTTATGCCTCGAGCCCGGTCCAATTAATCCCCATTTCGCTGGAACCATCGTAAAAAGTAAAACAACATTTCAGGTAATACCAGGACGATGGTTATCGCACGCGATCACGGGTCTGTTGTTCGCCGTTCATCCAATTCACAGTGAAGCTGTTGCTGGTATAGTTGGACGTGCTGATTTACTCGCCTGTTTCCTAACTCTCGCCTGTTTTCTCACTTACGTTGCACACTGCGATCAAACTCGTTCACCACTGATGCTCTTCATAGCCCTAACGTCATCACTGCTGGCTGCACTCGCCAAGGAAACTGGAATATCCTCACTAGCTCTGTGTTTACTTTGGGAATATAGTCATGGAGAGTCAAATACGCAAAAGGTAAATATTACTTTTGATCGCAGCCAGTGGCACTTGTCGTCTCCATCTATTTCTAACTCCAGTGTGTGCAGTACCTTTGTAAATATCGTGTTGTTTAGTCAGACGTATGCCACACCCTTAGTCATAAGTGATACTTGTTTGAATTGAGTTTATTAGGGGGTGAAGAGGGCTTCAGGATAGATAAGGTGATTTGACAGGGGGAATAATACCATCTCCCTCTGGATTTTTCGAGTTGGATGATGATGAATTGGGGGAATCGGCTGATTCCAATGCCTCTTCATGAGGGGAATTATTTGTTTGGGGTAGAAACATTTTTTTTATCAGCTTTTACACATTCTCACTCTGGGATTAACGTAATTAACGGATTGAGATCAAAATTGAGAGGGGAAATTTTATGATTTATTGAGTCACGGTTATTGCTGAGGTGATTAATGGGTGGGTATTAATTTTAATTAGCATGGAAAATTTTTGGGGTGGGGTTTTAATGGGTGAGTCAGTAATTTTCTTGGAAGAGATCGAGATCTATATTCACTCGATTGATTGAGACGCCATTTTTCACGTGTATAAAATATTTTTGACGGCTCAAAAAATTATGAAAGAGGGGAGAATTAAAATAATAAAATTCTCCTCGAATGAATAAAATAGAGAGAATAGAGTGGATGATAAAGTGAACTGGAGAAAACCGGCTGAACCGGAAGTTGAGTTTTCCCAGCGTTGGAAAATGATTGGAACGAAGAAAAATGGTGGAACTACTGATCTATCCGAAAAGTCAACTAATTTCCCCAAACAATTTCCCTCGAATGGCCTCACCCCATTGAAACTTCTCCATCAATTCTCGGCCCCCCTAGAACGATTTCCTCCCACTGGTATCCCAGTAAACAAACAACCGAGAAAAACTGGGAACTCCATTGAATTTCAGGAACGCGAGAGAACGTGGCCACGCAACCGTAGCGTGGGAATTCTGTGGAGTGGTCTCTTCCTAACGATCCTGGGAAGAATAAAAATAGGTAACGCAACAACACCGGAGTTCGCCAGTGCGGACAATCCAACAGCTCGTCATCCCTCACGTCTCACCCGAACCCTGACGTTCCTTTATCTACCAGCAGCAAGCCTCCGGATGTTCCTGTGCCCAAGTACCCTGAGCTTTGACTGGTCAATGGACACAATACCAAGAATAATATCACTGACGGATCCCCGTAACCTCGAGTCATTCTGCCTTTACGTTGTTCTGGTAACAGCTGGACTCTGGGCTGTGCAGCAATCGAGAATTGAAATTTACGTGAGAAATCGCACAATGGAGAAGACGGGATCCCTCGTCAGGGCTTCATCCAAGTGCTCTGTGTGTGATAATCGGAAAATTGGCGGCTGTCACACCGAGGGCTGCCGAGTTGCCAACAATAATAATAATAGTGACAGCATTGACTGCTGCTGCTCACTGAAACCAAGTCCCACATACTCAGAACCTACCACTAGATTTGGCAGGACTAAGTCCGTTACTATTGTCATTATATCCTTGGGATTTCTCGCGTTGCCATTCATACCTGCCAGTAATCTGTTCTTCTATGTTGGATTTGTCATCGCTGAGAGAATTCTTTATCTACCGAGTGTTGGGGCATGTCTGTCCATCGGGGCTAGTGTTGCTGAGACGTACAGGATTGTCAAACATGGATCGAAAACTTGTGGCAGGCTCATACTCGGGGTTACCATGGTTCTCCTATTCTTCATGGCTGCCAAAACTCTCAGGAGGAATATGGATTGGCATGATGAGGAGAGCCTCTATCGATCTGCTCTTCATGTTAATCCACCAAAGGGTGAGCTATTTTTTTATTTTTTCTCCATTCAAATTTTCTTTCCAAATGCACATCGTCAGGAAATTGGAGGACAAGAAAGTCCTAAAGTCCTGAAATCCTGCAGTCCTGAAATCCTGAAGTCCTGAAGTCCTGAAGTCCTGAAATCCTGATATTAAAACTTTGGAAACCGTGGAGTGAGAAATGTTTTCCTTCCGATTTGAAAATCGTTTATTTAAATGAAAAACGAATACTGAGAGTTCTGTCTTTAATCTCGAATAATGAGGAGTTGTTGTATGATGTCAGTTATTATCATTACGGCTTCCATAACATTGTAATTTGGAATGTGAATCCTGCTGTATTCCTCTCGTCTCTCGGAATATTAATTGGGAGAACTTGTTGAAGTTCAATCGAAATAATTGAATGCATGCTTCCTCTGTGATTATGAGAAATAATGAGACAATTGTTGATGGGTAACTGTTAACCGTTCCATTCGATAACTAGATATCGGAGCTATCGAGTATTCGAGTTGGGTTTGTAATTTGGTTCACTAGTTACTAGAATTTTTCAATTCCGCATCCGGATTAATTGCTGGAGCTCAATTGTTTCGCCCCCAATTTTTTAATGGCTTATTTCGATTATATAAATCTCACATTACCCATCAAATTGCCAAAGTAATATCAACGAAATTGAATTTTTAAAAATCACTCATTTAAATGTCAGAGGCATATGTTCCAGGTTCCATGAATAATTAATTTTTTTGAGCCATCCCATGTTCTTTTCAAAATGCCTATTTACAGCTTGAAATCATGATGGGGGTATTATCATGTTGTTTATCATCATCCTGCCTCTCATTAGGTTGATTAACATTAATTAAAGTATAACATAGATTTCATAATATCCCTTCAATTTTATAATGGCCAATTTTCCAATTTACAGCAGCCCTCTGAGAGAAATATTAATTATAAAAAATTCTCGGAAATTCAATTGAAATTATTTAATGCAAACTCCAGCTGTTGTTATAGGTAACAATGAGGAAATTGTAAATGCGAAACAGTAGCGATGGATAATAAAAAAATCTCAGTCGTTGAATTTCGATAGTATGTTTTTGATATTAACATGATTCTATTTGAAATGATAATATTCATTTTACGCGTTCCATTAATTTTAATTATTAGAGTTGATGAAATCGAATGAAGACGAATTTTCGATCGATCGCATTGAAAATTGAATAATTAGTACAAAGAGATTTTTGTATAGATAAAAAATTCTTAATGAGATATTTTTAGGGCCCCGAAATGCTCTCTTGAATGCACTCCGGTTCCAGGCATGTCGGAAAGTCATGAATAAATTGAATAGACACATTCGTACTCTCATTCAGCTTTTGCTAGCAAATTGGTATTTATTTTCGTGTCAGTCGGGAAGTGGATGGCAGACTCGGGGCTTGTCGGATGTTTCGGTTAATAATTCAGGGATGAGTGGATATATACAGTCAATTTGATTAATAATTGAACTCGAGTATGACTGGAATTGGATAATACAGGTATGAATGGTTTTAATGAAGCTAAAAATTTTACGTCTGATGAATTATTCAGGGCAAACTGGAAATTCGTTATTGTGTATTAAGTAATCAAGATTCTCCTGCATTGGTCGAGCGATTATTCTGATGTAATTGGGGATGAATTTTAATGGTATTATTGTAATATTTTTCATCCATTTTCCCTGCACAAGTGCCTTTCAATGATTCTATCAATTTTTTATATCAAATTACAGTGAAATGTTTTGGGAGAGGTAATTTAACGGGCTAATATTGATTCGTGAAAATTCATTTTCTTTGCAGAAGGGAGAAAATTCTCTGTCCCATTTCAATTTTTTATACGGTACAAAATCGGGAAATTATCTGATTTGTCCACTTGGCAACACAATCTGTGATCAGGAAACTGTAGTGATCGTCAATATTTGACACTGGCAGTCTGGCTTTGGTTTCGTCTAAATATATCGGATCGTTGTGGTGAATAAATATTCCAATTCGAGTGGTCATCAAATATTGATAAATGTCCACTGGTCAATTTAACTCGTATCTAATAGGAAATGCATTCGATAAAAGAAATTAATGAATGCTTTCGTTTTCGTGCTTGAGGCTATTACTTTTGGAATTGTTAAATTGCCGTATTTTTTCGTATTCCTCCCGAGGAATTTTCTATTTCGGTTCTAATGCATATTTCCTTCGTCTTTCCGTCAACAATTATTTTAAGACATACAGTCATCAAAAATCCATTTTTTTTTATAATAAATGACCGAAGTATGTCCGTTAATTATGGCTTTCATAAATGTCTCAACGTTCGGATAATAAAGACATTTTAGTTCTGTGGCTATAGAATATCGATAAGACCCCGAGGTCAACGCCATTTTCAGAAGAATATTTCAAACTCATGCTCGTAAAAAAAAAACATCATCATTAAAACATTTTAACTGGAACTTCCGGAAATTCCAAATTATTCAGGACAACTATTCATTTTTTATAAGCGTCCATTCGGATTTCCATATTTTCGAATAATAGCCACCGCATTTTATTAATTTTCAGAACCGCACGATTGTTGGTGGCAAAACCATAATTTTTGCAATTTTATTTTCAAATTCATCTCTTTTATCCCCCAAAATCAATAACCCCTTAATTTCCCGTCCGTAAATTTGTTCGATGAGATCAAAAATGTCCGATTCTCTCTCCTCTCCATTTTTTAATAATTACCAGAATAGCATACTAATGAAAAAATTCCAAAATTCGAATACATGCACCTCGATACCCCACAATATCCGATAAGCCAGTGAAAAAAAAATTACATGGGTTGTTACAAAGAAAAACACCGAATTTTTCAATTGGATTCTCCCATACATGGAATTCGCAATGTCTCAAATTTATTCTCCATAGACACTTGAGTTTTTTTTTTTTAAGCGCTCTATTTTGTTATTGCAACACTCGAACGAGCTTGCATATTGGTGGTAGAAAATACGCAATCATCTCGACTGATTTAAAAAATGCCTCATCTTATTCTTCAGCGTACGGGAATCTCGGTGGTATATTGAGCAGCCAAGGGCGATTCGCCGAAGCGGAAGAAGCATTTATCCAGGCCCTCCGTTATCGACCTAATATGGCTGACGTACACTACAATTTGTGAGTCATATTTTATTTTATATATATATATTATTTTTTTTCACCCTCTGCAGGATATTTATGGAACGGGGCACCACGTAACGGGATACATTTTTCATATTTTCTTACTCATTTTATTTTTCTTATTTAGGGGAATTCTGCAGCAGGCAAGGAGGAATTATGATGAAGCTATATTGAGTTACCAACGAGCGATTAATTTTCGACCGTCTTTAATTCGTGAGTTGAAAGAAAATAGGTTCACTCTTATTCCACTTCCCCAATTCAATTGGAGTTCTTTCCCGAATGATCTTTAATCCCCAGTTTTTGTTTTTTATTGCGACAACTTTATGCAGCCAGTTGTTGTTTGCGCTAACAAGTGTTTATTCTTTTCCCTCGTTTCTCTACTTCTCGTGATAAAACTGTCGTAAACAGCGGATAATGTTGAAACATTGCGATACTTTATTATTTGTTTTTAATAAATTATTGTTGTTTGTCGTTTTGGGTGGGTACATAGGAGGTATCATTGATGTTATCGAAATAATCCACTAATGGACGGTAAATGATTTTAAAAATACTGGTGGTTAAATAACCCCAAGGTTATTTATAAATTATGGCTTTTAACCGATGGTAATACATTTTTATACTCGTACTAAAAACCGGGTAAATATTCAACGTATTTATTTTCCGTTCGTGCAAAGTACTTGAGTAATTTTAAATCAATTTTTATGTTTGTTCGGGTTTTCAGGTAATGGCAAGGAAATTTATGAAATATGTTGAGATCCCGGCTATTTGCTTTTATGGGATTGGCTTTTAGCTTTTTCCTTGATGTGTTATAAATTTTTGTTCAATTACCGATTAACCACTTCAATTTAATATATATTTAATCCTATAAATATATTAAAATTATTTACTCCTCATCTCAATTCATATTTTAAAATCCGTCTAATTGGACTGATTTAACTTTATTTATATAATTAATCATATTTTTTAGAGTATTTTATGCTTTTTACATTTCACAATGAAAAATCATAAAACCGAAGGACTAAAGTTTTTTCTCTCGGTGCACGCACTAAACAGACACGAATAGAGATGAATTTTCATCAAGCGTTTAATGAGTGTTTCCAATGAGAAAATTCCCAGTGGAGTCTCCACCGATGTATTTTTATCCCATGTTAATGAGAAATAATGCCCCATTCTTTCGCACCCTCCTGAATGAGAGAGGAAAGAAAAAAGTGATCCTTAAATTCCTGGGGCATTAACAGAGGCTTACGTGAACCTCGGAGTGACCTTAATATCCGTTGGACGTAAAATCGAAGCTGCCGACATACTACGTACAGCAGCATCAGTTAATGGAGCTGGACTTAAAGACAAAAGAGTCCATGAAGCAGCTAGAATCCAGGCCCTTTTACGTTTGGGCTCATTGTATGCTGACGATGGACATCTTCACGAGGCACTGTCATCATACAGAGAGGCACTCCAGACATTGCCGGAGTATTACCCACCCCAGGTGATGAAATATAAAAAGAATAAGGGTGTATTTATCCAACCGGGGGAATAAATCAATTCATCAACATGATATTGGAGATGATCTCTTCATTTATCTCCAGATCGCTCTTTCCACTCAGATTATTCCATCGGCATTACTTTTATTCTCTTTTCAAATATTTATTTTACTCTCGAGAGAGGGAAAGATGATTTTCAATCTTGAAATAGCAACACTGCAATTTCTCCAGAACTAATCAAACGAAATGGGTTAATTCGCCCTAGTTCACCCCGGTAATTTCCCCGAGCTTCTCATGGTACCTTTAGAATTCCCATATGTCCCGAGATCCCCTGGTGTTACAGGGAAGTTATCCAAATTTTCAGTGTTACTGTGTTTCGAGCGGGGAAAATAATTTGCGAGGGGAATAGTGCGAAATTACGTGTTTAGGCTATTTTCAATGACAAATGCTTGGAGTGCATTCGGTGTCAAATTCATCAGACAAATTGGATTCGTGAATTTCTTCCTGAGTTAAAAGTTATCAATTGGCAATTACGCCTCATTTCCGCATTAATTCCACTTAATTAAATTACTCATTATCGGAATAAGGTGGTGAATGGTGTCATCGCCGGTGCGATCAATAGATATTATCCATAATTATTTGAAATATTGGCAGTTTGATAATTCTAGGATATATTATTGATGCCCGGTGTAGTTTTATTCTCAACTCCTTAATAATAGAAAATTCTATAATTTCAGGCGGTATATAATTTGTTAGGCGAGACATTGTCAAAGATGCAGCAGTATGCCGAGGCTGAGAGATGGTTTCGCGCTTGTCTCGTGAGAGAACCCAACTATATTCCAGCTCACATTACTTATGGAGAGTTACTCGCCCGTAATGTATGTTACCTCCTTTTGTGGTGTCATGAGAATAGATATCAAGTGTCGATGTGTAATGGTATATCATTGTTTTTGCAGTCAAGTCGTGTACTCGAGGCTGAACGATGGTTCGTGAAAGCTACGAGGCTTGCCCCCGATGACCCAAATGTGCACTATCGCTACGGTAATATTTTATAATTGTTCATCGCGGTGTCAGGGCGTGTCAATTAACCCTGAAGTCAGATCGCCATTATATTTTCTTTCATTATAGGGTGTGTGCCACTCACCTGTGGCTGACTATCAACTTTGCGGGCTAATATTTTCATTTAAATTTACCCGGGTAAAAAAAAATTGTAATCGGAATTTTTTTTTCCGGATTTTTTGAAAATTTGGACAAAATATTTCGATTAGAATTTTTTTTTACCCGGGTATCGACGAGTCATTAAAATGAAATATTGAAAAAAATATTTCTCCGATCGCAGAATCATTATCGAAATTTAATTAATACCAGATTGTGAGATTAATTATTCCGGGAAAAATGGTGGAAATTAGGGGTGCGTAATTCGTTTGGTTGATAATGATTAATTAGTTTGAATTGTTATTTTTATTTTATCGGTGGGTGGAGATTGATCTGAACTTCTTTTGATTCGATTTGTCGGCCCTTTCAATGCCCTGATGGGAATTTGATATTTTCGGATAGAACTTTATTCTCAATATTGCTCGTCCTTTGTGATGCCGGAGTGAACGTTCAAGAGCACTCATCTGGTTTTTCCCTCGTGAAAATGGGTCATGTAATGCAATTTTATCATGAGTCTTTCGTTAATTACAGTTACATTGTTACACAGGAGAGGAGAGAATTACCTGGACATTCTCATTGAAAGGGTATCGGTTTGGGTTACCTTTGGAAATTTAATAACGCGTTAACATGCGAATTTTCTGGATAATCGGTTTAATTCATTGGAAAATCTGGAATTAGTCGCAAATTCCATTTGGATTTATTTAGGGACATTCAATCTTGAGTTTCATTCTGTCAAGTTGCATGCTGAAAAGGTCAGGCATGATGGAACCACAAGCTAAAATTACAGAATCTGTAATCGACGTTTTCCCGAATTTTACCACATTTCAGAATAGAGCACAAATAGAATCCGCGAAACGACTTGGAATCGACATTTCGATAGTTACATTTATTAATCAAATTTCACATGCAATTCTCACACTGTAAATGTAATTTTGGCTCATCTGACTTAATGACATTTCATCTGCAATTTGAAATAGAAGAGAATTCTCGAAGGAATTAATCTCGACGTATGGAATTGTAGATGAAACCGACTAATTTTAAACGATTAAAATATAATTGCAGGAATATTTCTATCATCGCAAAATCGTCTCGGGGAGGCAGCACGCGAGCAGCTGAAAGCAGCTGAGCTTGCCCGATCAGATTATGAGCTGTCAGTGGCAGCGGCATCCGCCCTTCGTCATGCAGGTCGTCACGACGAATCTGAGACTTGGTATAAGCATGCAGCAAGCTTGAAGCCCAACGAGGCAACGAGCCACACTAATCTCGGTGCAATTCTCCATGTCAATGGAAAATATCGTCAAGCAGCAGCTGCATATCGTAAAGCCCTACGTCTACAGCCAAATGATCCAACGACAATGACAAATCTCTACAAATTAATGGCGCTTATAACGTGACCCTCGGCGGGGGATCCCCTGTCCCCCTTCATAAAACCTCATATTTCGGAAGGGAGGCAATACGCTATTGATCCGATTTATTTGATATCACCAAAATTTAATCGCAACTTCTCTTCCTGGTATTCATTTGACAAATTGTTCGCCTATTCAATAATAATCATCGTGCGTAAAATCATGAATCAATGGCGTTCAACTCATTCATACTGCCTGCTATGATACATGTAAAAGAATAAAGCTTAGTTTATTTTTCTCTATGATCATGTGTACTTGTTTCATGAATTATTCATTGTCGTAATGGGTGATTTATCATTGGTGTGGTGTTCAAGAATTTTTTTGTCATTTTGTATGAGTTGATTGGGAGGGGAGAGAAGAGAGTTGTCGTGGTGACGCAATTCTCGGGTTATTATTTTTTTAATTATGAATTTTCAATGCTTAATTATTGCAGCGGAAAGAAAACACTGTGCTTTCTGTTGTTGTTTGCAATAACAAGTGTTTATTCTTTCTTTTCTCACATTTCTTCATTTCTCGTTATAAAACTGTCGTAAATTGTGGTGAATACTGAAACATTGAAACTCTTTATTCATTGTTTTTTTGTTAAAATAATTATTCTTTTGTCATTTTTTGGTGGGTTTAGTCGGTGGTTTTGGGTTATGATTAATGTTACTATCAAAATAGTCGGCTAATAGACGATAAATTATTAAAAAAATAGTGGCTGTTAGACAATCCCAGGATAATTTTTAAATTATGGCTTTTAACTGACAATAATACATTTTTATACCGGTGCTAAAAATGGAATTAATATTCAACATATTTATTTGCCATTTGTGCAAAGTAATTGAGTAATTTTAAATGAATTTTTATATTTGTTTGGATTATTAGGTAATGGCAAAGAAATTTATGGAATATGTAGAGATCCTAGCTATTAGCTTTTATAGTATTTGCTTTTTTGCTTTTATCTTGGTGTTTGGTATGGTTTCCTTGTTTGATTTAATATTAAATGGGCTTTAAGCTGAAGTAGAGACAATTTTTTTTTCACATTCTGGCCAATACGTAGTCTATCATCTAAATATGTTGGAATTACAATTTTATTTTCTGCTTCTTCCGCATTTTCTGAAACTCATTTAGGCGCTAATGAAGTTTTGTCGTCGAGTGGAGTGAAGAGATTGGCATGAATCTGTGACAAATGATTGTGAGAATAAGTGAGGAGGCTCTCTTCACTCCAATCGATGACAATAAAAATTTATCTGTAAGTAAATGGTATCTTAATATTACAGATGTACATACCACGACGAATTTTTCATTCCAAAACATGTTGATTGGAAGATTATTGGTATTTTTAATTCATTCTTGTTAATCCTGAGGCTTTGGTACAAGATGGAACCAAAATGCATTCTTAAACATTTATTTTGTATAATTCGACAATTCCACTGAGATAATGTGGAATTTTATTTTTAATCATCATCAACGAAAGGAGATCATGTCACGTCTTTCAGATAGATTGTTATTTTCAAAAATTGTATTTTATTGATAGAAAAGAGTTGATTCTGTCGAATTAACAGGAAATAGAGCTAGGTACTAGAATTTTTATTTCTTTCGTGAAATTATTATTTTTTTTCTACCTCTTCAAAGGCACATTCAAATGAAATTCATGTAAAGCTCAGTTTGGTGATTATGTGTGTGGGTGCGGATGTGTGTGTGTGTGTGCCTCGATTCCCCAGAAACTGTAGTTTTTTCTTTAATAATAAAAGCTATTGAAAAATTGTACAGATTACGAGATCTGTTGTTATTTATCCTGATCGACATCATCCAACTCTCTCCTAGTTCCCATCGAAAATATTCAACATTAAAATTTTTTTTTGGATTTTTGATAGATTTTTTTCGAATTTTTTTGGTTTTTTCTTTTTGACTGATGAATGAGTAGTAGATTGGACACTGAATTACGTTAACTTTAGGCCGTATAGTACGAGACACTGCTGTTGATTATCCATTAATATTCAATTGAAAAAGGCGGCAATTTGAATTTTCACTCGGTACTGATGGTTATGGTTATTATTTAGGTGGAGGGAAAAATTATTTGATCTTCAATGCCTTTTTGCAATTGAACAAAATTGAATCGTCAAATTTTTAATCATCTTTTTTGCCTGCTGAATATTCAATGAAAGATTACGACCAAAGGCTTAGGTAAAATTGTCTAATGAGCAAACTAAGGAGGATCACCCTCAAATATCTCCGCTGGGATATGTTAAGCTAATTTAAAGGTATTACTTTCGCACCATTTTTAAGGGCTAAACGACGTAACTAACAGTACTCATTTAGTTAACAATTATTAAACATGAAATCGAAATAAGCTCCTCGCGTCTCGCTAATTACAAATGTTTTGACTTCAATATCAGTGAGTGGTTTCAGTTGTTCTTTTCACTTACAATAAGTCTTGAAAAAAATGTCTAAATTTTACCATTTAAATTATTGAGATTGCTTAATCTGTTTCTACTTTCACGAAGTTGCTGTAAAAAATTTCTCAAAATTAGCAGATGCGTGAGGGAAGCGTCAATTTAACATTCAATTTGTCATTTTTAAAGTTCCACCTCCTCTGATATTTACAAGAATTTTTTTACAGATGACACAAATCCGCATTAAATTCTCCAATCACTCCTACGAATTCGATTAATCAGATTGTATTGTTTTCTAGTGTTTCAGTCCTTCAGAGAGTCATTCCCGTTCGGCGTAAATGAAAATATTAAATGCACTTTGTTAATTATTGGTCAAAGATTGACTTCGAAATGACACAGTGTGAGAATTAGACGAGCGATAATTAAATTTAAGTGCTTCAACGATAAATGGTGGGTTATAGCGATGGCCTCGAAGTAAAATTGATAAATTTCGGTTCTTTTATCCGAATATGGACGGCCAATTATAAATAACGCTAACAATAATTTCATTCAATTAAAACGCAAAAAAGAATAATAATTTGTTATCTGCATAACTCGATTGTCTTCAAATAAAATTATTGAATAAACCCTAAAATAATGAGTGCGAATTGTTCTCCGTGGTGATTATTTCGCGAATTGCAGAATGACTGAATAAAAATAGAGGATAATCTTATCAGCAGTGACTTCATTACCGTCACAATTAAACCCGGAAAATTAAGCGTCAATAATTGATTGTAATTACGGAAGTATTTTCAGACCACTGGAAATTCATTCGGTGAGATAAATCGCGTGAAAATATGGGGAACCATCACTTGATTTTGATGGAATATTTAAATTTGAATTTATTAGATAATAAAAGTCATTAACGTTGGTAGAAGTATTTTCATTCATTAGATAATTGCCTCGAAGCTGTTTAACCCACCTTGATAAGCGAGAGATAAAAATAGAAGGAGAATTGTTACTTTAGGTTGATTTGCATGTGTGCGTATTTATTGTAGCCCTTAAGATTGAATTATAGGAAGTCAGCGATTTAATGCTTGCTTCGTTCATTTATTTGGTCAATAAAATTAATTTTGTGGTGAAATGCAACGAAATATTTATGTTTTTTTTTATTATTCAGTGAGAATGTCACCAAATTCATTGGAAAAATTCACATGATCAATTTGTTGCTGAGGAAAACGTTGAAAAATGCGAATTGTGTTGCATTTCACCGCAAATTTCACTCAATTAAATAAATCAAGATCGGAAATAAACTGAATGATCTCGTCGTCAGTGCGATCATTAAATATTATTTCTAATTATTTAAACTTGACTCGCGATTTATCATCGCTCACTCCATGAATTAGAAAAAGACGTGGAACAAATCCTAATTGCTAAGAATATCTCTTGAGCAATTTCATTAATGTTCAACGCTTCCACTAATTGTTTTTAACGGAATTAATTCTGTCATATTCATTCAGTTATTTTTATGCTCATTCTCGAGAGATTCACAGACTATTATTAAATTTTTTTTCTGTATTAAACGTTCACTGTTGCTCGCTTGTTCAACAAATTCTGGAGACACCAAAATTTACACGTCATTCATTGAAAAAGGAATAATCTAATCTCTTTATGCTACGATTTATTCGTCTCGTCTTGATGATTTTCTTTCGAACTGTTTACAAACACTCATGTTTATCAAAGTTGTTGACGATGAAATTACGTATTTCAGACAGTGATTGATTCTTCATTCATTATTATCTGAATTTATTTCATTTAATCCCCAGAGAAACTATTTTCGAATTGAATTACACATGCTCGAATGATTTTAGCGTCGAGCTTTCAACTTCCCTTCCCAATTTATTTATCACAAATTGAAGTTGAGTCGAAATTTATCATTTTTTAAACGTCGATTATAGTTTTTTTGAGGATTTATTCATTTAAAAAACACAGACTAACTAAACTACACCATTTAGGTCCGACCACTGCCCTCAGAAAAACTTCACCTTCTAATTTACACTAGCCCCACCCGATCGTCAAGACGAAAATGGAAATAAGTTATCTAACTAGCCAATCTAACCATGCTATAGGAACCCTTACTAAATCCTTAATAAATTTATTAAATAAAAATACTTTGTTCTTTCTTTCTCAGCATTAAAAATGGAGTTCATAGTTTCCATCGAGTCTTAAAAGCTGCCCTGGGTCGTACTCGGTTTCATTTTCATCATTTTTCTTCTCTTTCACCAGCAATTCGATTTTTAACATTTCCTAAAGTTCAAACATTTCATTTCCATTTCATAGCCCTTTCGAATAATTTCAAATAATTTCTGCAGATCTGCAGGAATTTTTCTGTTAAATATCCTTGGGCTTTCAGAATGTTAAAAAATTGCTGTTGAATGAGGTATGGTGGGTCGAGAGCAATTCGGTGGTTATTACTCTTTAGAAAAGTAAAAATGAAACACGAGTACGACGCGCATCCCCTTTGGCCCTTCGGGCCATTCCAAACTGTCAGACAGACGGATCGCTACCGGGTGCTGATCCACTCTTGGTGCCATCAGCACCAACCCCAGTACCATCGCCATCAGCCCCTGAACCGTCGCCCCTGTACGGTGAACCGCCAGGACCCCGAGCTGACAAACCTCGGAAATCCAGATTGTACTAAAAATTTCAGGGGTTTCGTGTATTAGTCATCGAATAATTATTAATATGAATTTCAGAGAGAATCAGGAGAAGTGGAATAATTTGGAGATGGTTAAACAATCACATGAACATTCATGCCTCTAAAATCCAGTGAATTCACAAAACCCAAAATGCAGGACTCATTTTTTACGCTCTATTGTCCAATTATCTCGGTAATTATGCCACATTAGACTAAATAAACGCGATAATTAGGAGTTTACCGAATCGTAAAAATTCACCTGCAACAACGAAAGTAATTCAAAAAAAAAAGGTAGGGGATGAAATCACAGAACGACGAAATAAGCAAATAAAAAATATAAAACATTCATTTTTTACACATTGAACAATAAACTAAAAATATATACAATTATACTCCATCAATAAATTACAAAATGATAAAATAATACAGTAGAATTTCGTTATAGTCGCATCTTTCCTCGCGTTCTTTTTTCGCGTATCTTTCGGTTCTCCACTCATTCGCCCGGTGAGAACTTGAATCCGGAGTAAAATTACCGAATGAAATAAGCGATTGTAACGGAAGTCTACTGTAGAATAATACAAAATTTCTGGGTATCTACAAATCAGTCATCGAATAAAAAATTATCTCGATCCGTTTACTTTATTCAAGTGATAAAAAAAATCAATAAAAAACATAAACAAATGGTAATAAATAAATGAGAATTAGAGAGAGATGTGAAATAAAGTTTTTAGAAGGATAAGGCACTCCTATTGGAACAGGGACATGTCCCTCACCTTTGTTGCACACTCAAAGCAGGTGGTCACAACCTTCGATATAACATTCATTAAATTTTTTGTTTCCTGAATGACATTATCCACTTTAGTGAATGTTGCTGCTTTGCCAACTGTTGGATTTTTAACAGTGAATTGGAGTTGCTGTACGTACGTTGGCACACGATCCAAATTTTCAAGCAAATCTTTTTTGTGAGGACCACCCGGCACCTGAACAATCAAAAGTCAAACCAATTTCAATGGCCGAATCCTCGCAGATAATCTCCACAACAATTTAATTGTGTACCTGGTAACTGAATTGTCTAACGACTTTGTACAATCTATTGGCCTCCTCAGCGAAATATTCAGCCTGCGTGAAGAGATCCTGGGTAGTCTTAAGTGCACCTTCACCACGTGTAAACTGATACATGGAGAAGGCCATGGAAGACATGTTTTTCGCCCTTTTTACAATGTCATTATTCTCCTCCAGGGCAGAACCACTCTCCTGCCACTTTTCAGTCTCTGCGTCCATTTCTGATGTTATTAATTTCATTTCAAGTCCTGCTTTCGCTATTTTCGCTTGCTCCTCGCTATCTAGGCGGACTGGTTTCAATGGCTTACTTGTTGTTCCGTGTTTCTGGATAAATAATCAATTGGCAATTGATCTCTGAACTCAAATTGAACTCCAACCGAACAAAATTCATGAACTTTTCGAAAACTTACACCTGGCCTAGGTAGAGACATATAAACTTGCTTTTCCGGTCGACTCTGACTCAATTCTAAAACATCTTTAGCTACTGTTGTCACGTCTGACATGATCCACTGCCACATATCAGCAAAGACTGCAATAAAAATGCAAATGAGACGTGAGAGAAAATTTATCACCAATAATAATCCCACCATCTCAAATTAATGAATGCTGTCATCAAAATGAGAACAAAAGGAATGTACTCGGTGAGAATGCCCCTCACCCCTACCTTCAAGATTTTCCTTGGCAATTTTACTCGTGGGATATCTTGCAAGGGTGTGCGCAGCTGTTACCACTTGTGGTCCATAAATTCTCAAATTAATCTCCGTGAACTTAGCCGATACCTGCAGTGACTCTGACAGGGCAATATGCCTGAGTAATTTGCAGACTTCGAGAATATGCTCGAGATATTCGCGAAATCGATCACTACTCTCCTGGAGTCGATCGATTTCACTCGCAAGAGCTAAATTTCTGATGGTTGCCACCAATTCCTGACCAGCTTTGGTCACTTGACCGAGATCACCAGCTTGCTCCATTGTGGTCGTGACTAATTGCTGCCTGAGGTCTCTAGTGGCTCTGAGCACACCCAGAACGGCCTGTTCTAGCTCAGAATTTGGTGAGCCCGGTGCATTATCAAAAGTTTGCTGAAATCGAATTAATTATCGAAAGAATTCAAATGACTTCCGGTTAAATGAACGTGAAAGCGATGAGGTATTCCGCCAAATCATTAATTCAGAGAACATTCACAAGAATTTATGCTTACCACAATCTTCATTCATTCTTCATTCAGCAATATTTCCCGAAAATTCCCGCACTACTCATTAATAATTATGAATTTGTAATTACCATACTGTTGCTAACTCTCAACAAGGTATTGAGCTCTAGCTTGGCTCGATCACACAAGAGTAAAATATTCTCTCGGTGCTCGTGACTCGTGTAAGCACTATCAGTGAAGTCTTGTGTTCTCTCCACTACAGTATCCAAAGCTGACGTCAATGTATTTCTGCATCCAGGTACCATTAGCGTCATCCTGGTGGTTTCCACCAGTCGTTCAAAGTGCTTTAAGGCTGAGCAAACGGTACTGCTATCCCAATCTTGGTGCTGAGGGCTCTGAAAGAATCAGACCTATTTTTTATGGCAATCCATCGGCTCCGAGAGCCATTAGTCTTCCCATCGCGCTCGTTTTAAATGCTTCGAGAATAAATCGTGCTGAAGGGTCGGCGTGGGAGGATGAAGATAATCCGCGGATTGTCTCCAATGGAGTCGTCCGCGAGAGCAAGGGGAAGTGATTTATCTTTTCATATCGATATTTGAAAAAATGTAAAACTCCTATTTCAATCCTCGTACACCATTTTTACGGATTTATTTTATGTAAAATTCAGAATTTCTATCGTTATTCACGAGATCGAAGTTCTTTTTTTATATCAGTATCAATACAATGTATTTACTTTCTCTCGTTTCTCTCAAATAACAAGTTATTATTTATATCTGTCAATTATTTTGGTCTGGAATTGATTGAATTACGCGCACATGATCCCATGGACGCCTATCAATTTTAATTAGTTTATTAATTTTCCGGCATTTAGCCTGTCTTCATCATTGCATTCGATTCAGTGGTTTGCAATCATGGAAATTATACAACCAGAATGCAATTGTAGTTAATTGACTTCGTGGTTAATTTGTTCTAGGGTTTTTTTATTACGTTTCTCGTGAAATGAATAAGTTGCAGAGGATTTCATTGTAATTGACGTGCAGTTACTTTTTTTACGATCCTGACCTCTTTCAGATAGAAGTGATTTATCTAGTGCCATCTTTATTGGGAACAATGTGGTATTTTTATTACTCGATGTGTGTCTTTTTACAACAGCAACAGAAGGTTTGAGCTGCAGTTTACTCGAGACTCTGAGGTTCTAGACTAATGGACAGCCAGCGATGAAAGAGAAAAATCAATGTCAAGTGGATGAGAGTGAGGTACGGTACAAACCTGAGAGTTTGAGCACGACTGTGATTCACTACAGTTAAGTACACCATCCTTGACTACGTAGTGAATTAAATCCATTGCTCGTCTCATCTGGCAAAATATAGTGTCACGATTTTCCCGGGCTGACCGACACTCGGGATGCCTCAAGCAAGCTTTACTTGATGTTAGAAGCATCATTGTACTACGCTCGAGTACTTGTCGTGCCGCTGCCATCTGTGCTCTTCTTCTCTCGTCCTTTAGATCGTTCTGCAATTCAATTAATTTTTATTATTGGATTTGATGGCTTGAGGTTTTCCTCTTTGATGAAGATAAGTGAGAGATTTTGAGGGCTTTCTAGAGTATTCGTCGGAGGAGTTCAGAGGGAGAGATTTTACCATGAAAAGTAAGACGGAAATCTTTTCAATTTCACAAGAAAGGAAATTGGGGCTTCCAGACGAGATTTTTTGAGATACCCCTGAAGAAAGGAAGCTGAAGAATCTCGTAGAGAATTGTATGGATTACAAAAAATATCTTCCAACACAGATCCGATTATTTTGAAAAGCTTTTGTTCTCCGGCGATGCTGGAATTATGAGCTGTGTTAATTTGCCTTTTTATCCGTCATTCTTCCGTGAATGGTCTCTGATTTTTTTTTTTTTGATGATGTGGCTTCGGGGATATCCTCCGACTAATACCCACAATCAAAAAAATTCTTCATCCTCACCTGTCTGTCTCCTGTCAGATGCGCCAGCTCGACCATTTCAGCCCCAAACTGACTGAATGCTTTCACAAATTCCGTAAAATTTGATACACCCTCGAGCCTGCCGAGACTACGTGCCACTTTATCTTTGACAAAGATCAGTTGTTTGATAACAACAATGTCAGCTAGCAACAGGACACGAGTCACTGAGCCAAGAAGACATCGAGCTGCTCGCACCACTAATCCTCTGTCAGCCAAGCTGCTGTCTTCCACAGCACATTCGCACAATTTCTCTATTGTTGAACCTAAAATAAATAAACCGTCCTAATTTCATAGCAATTACTCCTAAATTAATTACTTCAGTATTATTAATGAGAGGTAGAAATATTTGAATGACATATTTTAATACTTTCCTTGCACTTAAATAGAATTCATTAAAATCACTTACCAGCTACTCGTGCCTCTTTGCACGCCTCGTACATTGCCTGCTTGATTTCTGGATTGTCATCTGCAATTGTTTCTCCAACAGTAACAAATCTCTCGACAGCGAGATTCACTGCCTGTCCAACCCTCGCAACAGCCCGTAGGCTCCGATCGGAACATAGTGGTCGTTCCCTATGCGATACGAGAGTCGAAATCTGCAGGCAAAATTACCGGATGCCATTGAAGAGAATAACACTCACTACCGATATTACGATTATTATTCACATATTAGTGTTGTTTACTTAAAAATTGTTGATTATGCGAAGCTGTTTCGATCCCGTGATTGTGAATTTGTGACTGTGCGTGTGTGGAGGCATTTTGTGAGATAGCAGGCGATAATATGTGTGAATCATGATTTCGTTTATATTCTTCAGTACTACTTCACTGGTATTGGGTTTTCTAATGAGGAGATTTTATCCTCCTATGATTTATGGCCTATGACTAGAAAAAGGAGTTTTGAGTGATTAGTTTTGTGTTTTGTGATGCGATCTGTTTTTCGATTGATTTTTTAAATTGAAATGAAGAGATTTGTGGGGATTTTTCATTTTTTTTTTGTGCTATCGATGGAATTGGAGATAAATCTGTTGATTTCAATTTTTTTTTTTCAATGATAACAACACAAATTGTACCCTCGGCCCACATTCAACTAAACGATTAAGCCCTCAACTCCGCAGTAATGATTTTGCTCAAATGATAATAATGGAATTAGTAAAAATTTGATTTTTTTTCATTATTAAAAATGTCAGCAGCGACTTCTAAGCAGCTCAGTCAGCCATTGACACCAATCTAGCCATCCTAATGACGATCTTCTCATGTTGCATAAATTATTCAGCTAAAATAATTGTGCACTGGAGTATATTTCTCCTCTAATAAAATCAACGAAAAAGGTGATACTCCACAGAATAATAATAAATAATTCTCACCAATGAAATAAAAAATCAAACTTCTATAAACAAAACCGATAACAAACGGATATACTGAGAGAATTGAATCGTTTATTCCCCTTCATTCCTTTATTTTTAAATCTCTCCATGAATCTTTTTATTTTAAAATGGAGAGACAACATGCACTATTGAGCGCAGAAACAAAGAGCCATACCTGATGGTCAGTAGCCATTCCTCCTTCGTACATTTTCAACTTGATTTATTTTATTTAATACTCTTTATTTCTCTAGCCTCTGACAATACGAGAATGCTGTCCTTCTATTATTAACGTAACGAATTCCCTTTCGTCTCTCTCTCTCTTTTTCAGGATTTATCACTTGATAAAAATTATTCCTCTATCAGTCTCAGGCAAAAAACGAAATGCAAATCAGTCAGTCACTTATCAATTATCGATGAGAGAAAATTCTCCCTTTGTTCAACTGGCAAATTATATTATTTATCTCTCTCAATTATTCTCATTTGTTATTCATTAAAATAGACTCTCAATCAACAACATCATTTTCTACGTAGATATGTGCATTCATAGACGTGTACTTTATCAGTTATTTTTTTATTTTATTTATTTTCTGACGTTTTATTTATCTTCATCACTTTTATTTGATTTCGGTGCTTTGCGATCGTCGCAATTATTTAACTAGTGTCTTGTCGGTGTAAGCGTGGGGCGGGGAAAAATAGTCAAGTGATTTATTTATTATTTTAGATAATTAATCTGTGGATTTATTGATTCTGGAAAATCTCTTCTTTATTATTGCCCTTCTCCTAGGTCTATCTTTGCCTGATGCTGTGTATTTCGTCAACAGGTGAAACTATCAACAGTTCGCTATATTTATTTCTTCTTATGTTCATTTAATATTGAATAAAAAAATTCTTTTACTGCCAATTTCGACGTTTTTTTATTGAATTTTGAAGGCAATTTCTTTGTGATTGACTTGCAGCGATATGTTCCACGTTTCTGATCTCTTCTCGCACAATTTCTGATGTATTACCACTGTTCTCTCTCTGTTTTTTCAAATCCTCAATTATTTTATAATATTGTTGATTAATTTTTGAGGATTATATCGTCTAAATCCAGGGATAAATTGCTTTCATCAAAAACATCAACTTCATATCGTGGCTCATTAATTAATTGCTTTCTCATCCGCCTGAAGTCTGTATTGTCAATGGATACCTGATGCTTCTATCTCTAACTCATCTATCAAAGTATTTCCCAGAGTTCTCTGCATCCAGCAGGATAAATAAATTCCAATTATCCTAGTGAACTTTCAACATCAATAGTCACTTTATCAATTGATCGTGGACTCTGGATCCTATTAGTCTCATCAAAAAATAGTTATCAATTTGGAACATGTGCTTCGAGTAAACAGGCCCCAGTGTCTCGTTCGTTATTAATCGATTCCATTGAATTTCTCATCATCGAATTATCGTAGCTCAACGATTATTGCTCTTCACGTCTTGAGCGACACTCATGGCTCTCCCCAATGATTTCCATTCATAAATATTCAATTTGATCACTCAAACGCAGCTGATCACACCTGATTCCACTCAAAAAAATGATATCGAAAAAAAATTCAAAAAAAAACGAAGCAATTCCAGAAATTTGGAAATAATAATTCGTCTCAGGAAAAAAATAATGTCAATTTATCTCGGTTTTAATTGATTGGAGAATTCGAATCGACGATTAATTATCGGTCTCTTGTATCGTGTGGTTATCGTTAATTCAGGGAGTGTTATTTATCCAAATAGTTTATAATAATAAATATTTTATCTTTTGAAATAAATGGTACTAGGTACTGGCCTGCCGAGTGCCTAGGGAAGACTGAGGAATACCAGAGCGGCGCCCCCGCAGTTCCAACTAGGTGGGGTAAAATGTTTTGGGGGCTGCGGGGGGGTGAGGGTGAAATTGTTGCGATGCTAGCAATACTGAGGCACGTGGGATAGACGAGGACAGGTGTGCGCGGTTTTGACGTTTTACGGTGTAGAGTCCGTACAAACTAAGTGATAGTGGAGTAGAAGGGAAGGGGTCTGCACAATGCGCATCCTCGTGGACAAATCAATACATCCAGCAACCCCCAGGCCCATGAATGTCAATATTTCGTTTTACCTCTTCTCAAAACCTCGGGGCAAAATCGCTCACTTCAAACTCCCCATCCTCGCGCCAAAATCATTTCGCGGGTTTTGCCGATCAATTTCACGGTTTTTTTTTTCTTTTGTTATTTCGCGGATACATTGACCGAAAAAATTGGAAAAATCAAACAACTCTCTCATGAATGGAAATATTTAGGTTCATTTTTTTTTTTGCAGAATGCGGATCATTTTTGCGGAATTTCGCGGATTTTTATCAGTGATTGCGAAAAATTATGGGGAGTGGATCAATTTTATTGTGAGGACTGGGATGATTATTTATTTAGTAATCCGGTCTGTCTACCCAACCCCTACTGTGGATGAAGGTTCTCAGGAAAATTTCGCAAGCTCACTGATCAAATCCAAAGATATTCGCGAGGGACGGCTAGCAGTTCCCTTATCTGTCCCTTCCACTTCACCGATTCGTGTTCTGAATTCCGCGATTACCCAGAAATTGAGTGGTTCTACACGAAAATATCGGAACTTTGCTTAAACCGCTCACCATAAAGATAACTACTAAGATAATCCGAGAAAAAAATGTTGAGCTGTTCCGCAAAGTTCCGCTAATTTTCGTATTCAGATTTTTATCTCAAACGGAAATTTCATTGCGAGCTGAACTTTTTTCTCTGAGTAAAATGTGGAGTTATTGCTCCTCGCTTCATGGCTTTTACTGGCATTTTGTTTGCTGGTTTATCTTATCGGAGTAGTCGTTACTTTTGTGAAGTTTTTAAAAGTTCGGGAGTGCGTAATAATGAAACTTGTTATGAGCAAACCCATTTTGCTTCAGCAGTTCGCGAGATACTAGATGTTGTAGTTTGGAAGAAAACTTTGTTACTGGGTATCTCGTGTATTCGAGAAAGAGGGGCTGAGGGATGAAGGGGGATGAAGAGGGATGAAGGGGGTGGTAGGAAGCTTTGGAGACGGAAATTCCCCGGACTTTCCGTTGAGCTACTTATCGACTCCGACTCCCCTTTTCACTCGACTTTTTTTTTCCCGTGAAAGGTGAAAGGAAAATTGAGTTATTTACTCTGAAAGTCTTCGCATTGTTTGTCCCCCTTGGGAGCCCTGAATCGGTACTGATTACCCAGTGGCGCGATTTTTCATCCCGACGACAGTCTTCAGGGGATTCCCAACCAAAAGCCATCAGAAACTCATTTTTCCCGGATAAAACTCAGAAATTTAAACGAAAGCTGACGTATCGTCGCGTTCTGCAGTGAAAGTCGAATATTCGAGGGAAAAATCGCACGAAGTTTCTCGATTGAAACCTCTGGCGGTTCCAACCTAAAATCGAGTATTTATTCGATTCAACTGGAATGGCCGTAACCTGATTCGAGGAAAGCTATTTCGGTATTCAAGAAGTTTTTTGTATCAACAATGATTTTTTTAAGAGAACTTCAAAGCCGACTTCACAGCGACTTTTTTTGGGGAATTTTCTTTTAAATTTTTTACGCGTCATTATAATTTTTTGGTGGCAGTACGAAAGGCATTTTGAATAATCGTGTATCATGAATAATCGACTCAAAATCGAGTGATCATTGCTAGTGATGCCGTGATAATAGACTCGTTAATACCCTTGAGCCGCGTAATTGAGGACGGATTATTTAGGTGATAAAATCAATGGCACAGTTGATAATCTTTCACTCGGGAAATGCACCTGTGGATTTTACTTGTGTAATAATTCTCTCTCTGTCTGACCCAGAGGATAACCACACCGGTGGTGTGGGTAGACCGTAATTCACTCACGTGAAATCGAATGCCGAATATTATTTCTCTCGTTTTCATTCGAGTCAACGCTTTATCCTCGAATAGCCCGAGCTTCGAGATCGTTGAAATATATTTTTTCTACAGAATGCGCGGATAACAGAGAGCCGCGGAATTTTATCAATGAAATTCTCCAATTTCGCTCGGAAATTCCGAGCGGTATTCCAGGTATTTAAATTATCCGGGGGAGAAGTTGGGGAAAAGGAAATGGATGGAATTTAATATTCCAGGATTTCGTATTAACTGTTAAATTAGAAATTGATGAAATCGTAATCTGAATCTACTATTTCTCCCGAGGAGATCACAGGATTAATTTTTGCAGAATTTCGCAATGGATCAATCAGAGCAGTCATAATTAAAGCAATTAAAAATGATCACTTCCAATTGTTTTTCTAATCTTCCACTGTTCACGAAATTTTTTAATGAGAATCTAAAGTAATTCCTATTCTTACCCCGTAATTCCACTCAACGTCAGACGATGAAATCGATCAATTCAACTAGAAAGTGATAAAAGCTAAAAGAAAAGACTCCATAACCATTCGCACCCCTAAAAATACCTCTCGCTACAATCGACGCCTCATAAACACCACAAAGTCACTGAGTATTGAGCGCATGCCCCAGAAATCTGTCAAACACTATTCCACTCTCATTTCCGCTTTTGCCCGTAACCCGCCTATTATTGGATCGTCGAAAAAATTGATCAGCCGGTAGATACGTCACCCCGGAGGCCGCCCCACCAGGAGCCGACACCAGAGGCAAACCCCAAGAAAACCCCAAAATCCAAAAAAAAAAACCGACGAATTCCAATATTCGAGACTACATAATTGATAATAATTTATAAAAACAACCAAAATAAATTCCACCAAAACGTGAATACATTCTACGCGACGTCTGATCACTGACTGCCGTAATCACTCACAAAATACCTCCTCTCGGGGTTTTCGACTTAAAAAAAATTATTATTTTTCCAGTTAATATTTGAATTTCACTTGATGATTCACTTGAATTTCACGATTACAATTTTTTCAACTCATTCCACCCCTGCATGACACTCAATAGGTTATGTGCAACACCAATAGATCAGGAAGAAAAGAAGAAAAAAAAAGGAAGATATGAAAGTGACGAGTGCTCTCAAGATACAAAAGAAATTGTGCGAAGAGTTCATGGATAACGTGATAAAACGAATAACAATATCCGGTTTCCTGTCACCGTTTTATTTCGACTCGTGTCTTACCTGTTTGACTAGTGGGAGTAGTGTCTGTTCTATGCTACGGGTCTTAATCTCTAGGGTTGCTGGGTCTACGGGGTCGGGTGTCTCCATGACTCGGTGGAGAAAAACTTCTGACTATATTTCGATTTCTGTGTGTGTGTTATATATATTTTTCTCTCGTTTTCTCCCGACGAGTCCGAGGCCCCCGAGAGATGAGCCAACGAAGGTTCGTTGCACCCCGGCCCCCTCCACCCTTGCCACCCTTATCCCACGAGTGACGAGTGACTGTGGATTGCCTTCCGTGGTTAATCATCGGGGTGGACGCAGCGCCCCGACGCCGACGTGGCGACGCCACCAAGTCCCCGACGACGCTCGTCGCATCCATTTTCCGACTCATCGCGACATCTTCCGGGGGAAAATCCAGACCCCGGACACTGGGAAAAACAAATTATTTTGCCAAAGATATTGACTAAGAAAATATATTTGGCAAAATATTTTTTTTCTCAGGGCACCAGCCGCCGATTTTTTTTTTTATGAAATTGTAGATTGTCGTTAGAAGATTGTCGATTACGCATGATTTCAATGAATCATTGAATTGGGAGTGTATAAAACTGAAAAGTCTTTGCCAAAAAAAAATTGCAACGGAAATTTGATAATTCAGTTGTGGAGAACGTGAGGTACTTTGCAATTTTAAATTCGTAATTTGAGAGATGGAGAACTAGTTTATAAACTATTTCATTTTGAAAATATTTTCATTCGATAATTGTTGTGAGAGTCAATTTTTCCTGGTTCTCTGGTATTGTATGAATAATATCACGTCATCTGAATTTGAAATTGAAATTAGATTCAAATGCTAATTGATAGATTTCCAACAAAAAAACTGAATTCTCGATTTCATCAATAGGAGACGATTTTTCAACAGATCCCCGAAGAATGAGGAATTGGCTACGAAGTTCCGATTATGTAATTCTCGTATTCGTGATATCTTTGCTGTTGGGCGAGAATTCTAAAATTAACTCATTGAACTTGACTTATATGTCGAGGATAGGAAACCCCGAGTATCCATCGGCTTCGTCGTCTCCACGACTCGTGCAAAATCCGGTCAAACAAATATTTCGAAATCATCAATTTTTTGCTGACTCATGCTCACAGGTTATCATCGAAAATTTTTCATTCACTCTGTAATTGATATCTTATCCCGAACACTTTGAGGCATGATCTGCAACAAATTGACACGTGCATCAACTGAACAACAGTTATTGTACCGAAGGCTAATTGACATTTCCTCGTAGACAACCGATAGTTACTAAAACAACCGGAAATGTAGCCTGAAATCACCGAACAAAGCAAAAAAAAAGTCCAACTCATCACGCGGTGGATAAAGCCTTCATTTTTCTGGAGAATCTGAATTAGTCTGAATACTCAATTGACGGAAATAATTTTTTCCCTACGAGAAAAATTCCATTTCCTTGATCCACACATAGAGATAATTAAATAAACAATTACTCGTTACACCAATTCAATCGGACACATCATTCGCCGATTTTTCCCTCAATTCTGGAATACATCCGTCAGAGTTTCGTGACTTATTTCAATTGAAAACATAATTATAGCAGAAAATTCCTAGAGTTCGGGGATTTATCCTTCGAAGAATCATTTTTCCCCGTGCGTCAGAAAAATTGTCCTAACAAGAAGAAGCAACCGACAAAACTAGTTGGAGTAATCGATCATCGTGCCTCAACTAATTGGCACATTGAACCTCGGCGATTAGATTTCCGTCTGGTGTGCAGCCCTTCTCCCCACTCATCCCAAACTTGAGGAGCTCAATACAAACAAGTCCGTAAGAATGTAACAACGTTCTCGAACAAACACTGAAACAATATTCCGTAGCGAGTGTCTAGGAATAACTAATCCGTAACGATTCACTGGTGCTTGGAGGTAGTGGGGCCAAGTGGATTGTGCAATACGCATCAGTGAGGAGGGGACTATCACACAATTTTCTCATGTTCGTCATTACTAAATGATCGAATGCGTGCGACGACCGAGAAAGTGGACATCTGAAATTTCATTGCCACAACTGCCAGTGAAAGTGAAGCGTTTTAGAATAATCAAATAAAAGTGCGAAGCAATGAAGTTGGAATTCTGCCTAGTCCTTTTACATATTCTGCTGCTATCACCTCTCCCTTCAACATCAGAATCATCTGATAAAAGACTCCGGATTTTGGGGGCCTTCGCTCACCCTGGAAAAAGTCACTTCGCTGTCTTCAAACCACTTCTGGAAGAGCTAGCCAATCGTGGCCACGACGTGACAGTTATCTCGTACTTCCCCAGAAGCAACTCATCACCACCGCTGCCAAATTACAAAGACATCGATCTTGCTGGTGAAGACAACATCTTCGTGGAGGTCGTGGACTTGCAGACATTGGATTACTCTCTCCTGAGAGAATTCATGCTTCTTCGTCACTGGGGTCTGGAGTGCTGCCAACGGAGTTTGGACAACAAAGATGTCCAGAGGCTCATAAAGTCCAATGCCAAGTTCGATCTCATTATTACAGAAGTATTCAACAGCGACTGCTTTCTCGGATTTGTCCATCGGTTTAAAGCACCATTCATTGGTTTATCCTCCCACGTACTCATGCCCTGGGCCAATGGTAGGCTCTCCAACGAACGCAATCCAAGTTATGTGCCAATTTTATTTCTGGGATATGGGCCAAAAATGGGGTTTATGGAGAGAGTTGAGAATTATCTTGCCCACAAGATCTTTAACTTTGCTTATGGGGTGTTCTGTAATGGACCGACGCAGAAGCTCGTGGAGGAGGCGTTTGGACCCAATGTGCCAGCTCTTGATGACATTGCCAAGAATATTTCAGCGATTCTTGTGAATTCGCACTATTCCCTGCATGGAGCTGCGCCAAATCTACCGAATATTGTGGAAGTGGGGGGTCTCCATATCCCAGAGAAGCACCAGCCATTGCCTGCGGATATTCAGAAGTTCCTCGATGATGCCAGTGAAGGGGTTGTCTTTTTCAGTTGGGGATCCATGATCAAGGCTAGCTCCATGGATCAGCGCACTTTGGGGGAGGTTCTCCAGGCTCTCGGAAGTATTCCCTGGAAGGTTCTTTGGAAGTGGGAGGATGAACATCTCCCTGGCAAGCCGGATAATGTCATGGTCAAGAAGTGGGTGCCGCAAGCTGCTATTCTTCGTGAGTTGATTAGATTGATTAATCTTGATTATTGGTATTGACTGGGCGGGAGTGGTGGTATTAATTTTTCAGAGAACTATCCGTGATCTCGGAGTGATGGAATCCAAAGCTCTTCTTTGTATTCAGTAGACGAGATATTTCTTCGCATACCATTTTTCCTCATTTTTCTGGTATTCTGGTTGAGATAAGAAGCTGATAAAAAGTTTCCACTCAGGGCTCGACGATAAAGATTATTTGTTCAGAATTATTTTTCATGTCGTTTGAATTATTTCGGCAATTAATTCACAATTGAATCCTACGAATTTCATGAAATTATCTTCTTATCGTAGAAAATTCTTTTATCACGTTGAAAATTCTTGTTTCCATCACGAAACTTTTTCTCTCCGTGTCCGACCAATGCACGTTCTATTTTATATCACCGACGACGTGTGTTGATATAAATTCTGTCTTGCGAAAAATATGTGTCTCTGGAAAGATATCTGAGGTAAACGACTCCTGAGACAGCAATAACGTTGGTAACAAAAAAATATAACGTATTCCCAGGCTATCACTGGTGACGCTTTATTTCAGGTCATCCCAATGTAAAATGTTATCTCGCCCATGGGGGTCTCCTCGGTCTGAGTGAGGGTGTCAGCGCTGGTGTTCCCATGGTGGTCGTACCCATGTATGGAGACCAATTTAACAATGCTGCTGCAGCTAGAAGTCGAGGTGTAGCCCAAGTTTTGGAGTGGAATAATCTGAATGGGAAAACTTTGAAAGCTGCAATTGACAGGGTATTCAATGATCCCACGTAAGTTTAAATTTCACTTCATGGATTACGTACAGTAATGAGAAAAGTTTGGGGTGATTGGAAATCACTTTTCCATCGTCAATCATTGACAAGCGTTGAATGTTCAAATTTCGAGGAATACACCTCAAAAAAATGATACCTGACAATTAGTCCAAAGGAAGTCGAAGAAAAATTGTGAATATTTCCACGAAATAAATGCATGTCAGGGATTTCCGTTTTTCCGATGAATTTTCCGATCTTGAAGTAATTTGAGTAATCGACATTTGATTTTTGATTGCAATTTTTTAAAATCGTTTTTAGATACATGGAGAACGCGAAGGCTCTTCAGAAAGTTTGGCACGATCGTCCCATGTCACCAGTAGAAACATCCGTTTGGTGGGCTGAATACGTCGGGCGTGGACAGAGCAATCAGTTTCTCAGGACAGCAGCTGCTGACCTCGCTTGGTATCAATTAGAACACTTAGATGTGATTGGTTTTCTATTGTTAATTCTTCTGGTCGTTATCTTTGCGTTTTACAAGGCACTAATTGTGATATTCAGGAAAATATTTCCACCGGAGAAGAGAGTGAACGGAAATTCATTATCCAAAAAACGAAACTAGATGAATTATTTTCAATCTAGCATGAAGTGACCGATTTTTGGGATGATTTTAATTCAGGAGGTGTTTTGTACTGGCAAGCAATAAATATTTTAATAACTGATATTCAGTTTGTCATTCGTAATTCTTAATACCTTATCATCACCGTTAAAATGTAAATGGTTTAATTAATGTTTTAATTGGATAAATCCACGCATCGAGTGTCCCTATAATCTTGATGTATTCGTGTAATTAGATCCTCAAGGTAAATATCTCGTGTCACGGAAAAGCCAGTTTAGCCATCCAGGAAGACTTTCAAACAAATATATAATTTTGATAATATCCCCCCCAATCCCTAGGCGATATTTCCGAAGATTGACGGCCCATTTGACCTTCCCCGAAGTTCGAGGATCGAACTTGTTTAATATTCATGAATAGGAAGGGCCATAGAGCTCGGCAAGCCATGGCACAATATGGGAAAAATAAAGTGAAGGGCACACCTCCGTAAATATTATGTAGAGAAGTTATTTATATCTTGCACCAGTCAATAAAGGTGAAGACTCTTCTCTGTTTTGCACCTGGCCATGCGCGTAATAATAATCATCAACTTCCTGAAGCACGCGGAGAAAAATTTGTTGTTAAGTTTATCCTGACCTGAATATCCGATTTTTTTCAATAAAAATTTCACCTAAAAATGGGATTGAGTTGACTGTAATTTTTGCTCGGTAAAGTTACAAGTGCAGTTCCAGAAATCCTGCAGGAATTTCCAGAAATCCTCCAGGAACTCGATGATTTTATCGTCGTTTAGAGGATATTTATAGGATTTTCCAGGGGCTCAGTTGTAATCAAGTGATCAGGCTGCGTACATTATGCAAGGGTTGCTTTAGGTTTCTATGGCTGTCACTGCTGTTTAACTGACGCGACACTTCACTGTTCCACCACCTGTCGTCGTGGCAACCTCTTCATATACCATTGTCCACCAGTATCGGCAAGGTACGTTCCTATTCTGCTCCTTGATTTTGAGTTGTTTTCCAGGGTTTATCCATCGTTGAGGAATAGTACGGATCAGGGAAATCATTCATTGAATTTCGAAGATCTTTTCCTGGTTTTGATTTTTTGGAGGAATTGTCGAGATTGGGTTCATGTTTCCCGGTTTGAACTTCAAAAGTTCCGCGGAATTGCGCAATTCATTCGCGGTCGAGCACTTGAATTCCGGTGGAGGCCGCGGGGTGGATTAATTTTTTTTGAGTGATTAGTGACTTTGGAGGAATGTTATCAGTGATTAAATAGTTATTTGGATAATTTTAAATAAATTTTTTTAAAGGGAAAATTGATGGAAATTAAGCCAAATTAATTTCTACGAATTTTGGAAATTTACGAAAATTTTGAAATTCATGTTGGGAATTCGCGAGAATGGCGAATTTCCATTTTTCTTCCCAATAAAAATACGAATCGCTCTTCAATATTCAGAGTAAATTGCAGTAAATAAATTTTCATTTGAAATTCAATTAGATATCAACCCCCAAAAAATTCAGCGCAAATTTTTTCAAGTGTAACACGGACGTGAAATAATTTTTCAACATCGCGTCATTTCACCCTATCATTATCGCCAGGTTTATATTTTTCGACCAATTATGTATCCTGTATTGACTGTGTTCACTGGTTTTTCTTTCTAGAATACTCGTATCGAGCTTGTTTTACTCAGCAATTTTAAAATCGATTGACTGCTGAATTTTTCTACTGACAAAATATTAGGTGGCGCACTTCGACGCGAGAATTAGTCCCGAAATGTCTCTTCCCATGACAAACATGAGTAACGGAGGCACAACGACGGTACAAATCAACACACGACCCGACGATATTCGAAAGAGAATCATCGGAGGTAAAACAAATAGAAAAAATATATATATATAATAAATAAATTCACTCCCAGACAGTAAAAACGACATGTCTAGGAAGAATCGTATTTTCAGTCACAATAAAATTTTTTTAAGCCGTCATAACGATTTTCATCTCAGAATGAAATTTTCTACAATTTTTCTCCACGCAAATGTCAATACCAATTCTCGATTATTTTCGGGGGAAGTAAGGGTAATTTTTTTGTCATCAGCGGAGGATTCGACGCCAGCTGATGAATCAGGATGTGGAAATGTTCTAGTGGTACTGTCTTGGGTACTCGTGGTGATGACAATGCCGTTTTCATTATTCGTCTGCTTCAAGGTAACCTCTCAGTTTCCGAATAATTTTGAATCAATGAGATATTAATGGGACAAATGACGTTGTGCCACCAGGTCGTTCAGGAATACGAGAGAGCAGTCATTTTTCGACTGGGGAGATTACTGTCAGGCGGCGCGAAGGGTCCGGGTGAGTCAATCCAAAAAATTAGAATGCTTCTCTAAATTGAGTCAACAACACTGAGAGAACATTCGAATTTTCAAGAACCGATCTCTAATTTCTACAAAAAAAATTAATAATTTTCCGAAATCGTAATGATTCGATCACTCACGATAGTTTATAACTCACTGAATCTTTCAAACGCTCCGCGATTCACAGGACTTAATTATAGCTAATTAAATAACTCAATTATTTACCCTATTTACTTCGCAATTAAAAATAGAATAATCCTTGGAAATAACTGAGAGGAAAATGCTCGTAAATGCAGAGTTATTTCCTAGACTTTTACGATTCGCCAAAAATAAAAACCTTTTTTCTGAGTGAACCTAGTCCATCAAGGACAATCGGTAATCCGACTATTATTATTCCAGGCATTTTCTTCATCCTGCCCTGCATTGATTGCTATGCACGGGTAGATTTACGTACACGTACTTACGACGTGCCACCGCAAGAGGTATATTGCATTATCTAACAATCACCAAAGTTATATTATCCTGTTGGCTATCTCGAAACTCGGATTTTCATTAATTACCGACCTGTGGTTTACAGTGATTAAGGAACCTGAGAATTTTCAATTTATGATTATACCGGTTCAATCATCGCGTCGGGATGAACATGAAAATTCATTGCAAAATATGGAAAACAGCTAGATATGTGAAAAAACTTCATAACAATTATTTTCACATCACGAAATTCTCTACAAAAAAGGTCTCACGATGGTTTCCCTAGTCGCATAAATCTCCGAGATATTCTGGAAATAATTGTTCCGCAGTCATTATCCACTCACAAATAATTAATTTACAGAGGGTTTCACTGCCAAATACCATTAGGCCACGTGCCTCTTCATCTCATCAATAAATTATTCAAGAACTCATCGATTATTCACTCAATTCATTCGTCCACCTCGAGTACTCAAAAATTATGCGCAATGAGCTGACATTCGGGTTTACAACGACTAAATAATAAATTATGAACTTCAGGTTTTAACCAAAGACAGTGTCACCGTATCAGTCGATGCAGTGGTGTATTACCGAGTTAATAATGCAACAATATCGATTGCAAACGTGGAAAATGCTCATCATAGTACTCGATTGCTTGCCCAGACAACTTTACGAAATACAATGGGTACAAGGCCACTCCACGAAATATTGAGCGAGCGTGAAACAATATCTGGAAATATGCAGGTAATTAATTATGGGACTGAGGTGGAAGAATCAATAATTGGAATGCCTTTTTATATCGCTTCTGCCAGTGAACTCAGAGTGATCTAGATTCTCCTCACAATCCATCATCAAAGAGGTTAAGAGTAACAACTCGCATTAGTCCATAGATAAATTATCGAGTAATATCTCCGCCTCTAAGACAAATACCAGTAGTTTCGCCATGATCATCTTTTTTGCTCTCATTCTGCTCTACAAAAGCGGTCCTGAGAGCAATTTAGTCAGTAGTAAGTTTAGTTATCTCCATTGGATCCAGAGATATTCATTCATAGAGTTAAATGTCTCATGGGGATTTTTTACTCTTTGGTCGAGTCGTTACTCTTTATTTCTTCGTTGGTGAATCGATGTTGGTGTTGTTTATGGAGTGATTATATTTTTTTTTCTCGTATTGAAAATATCGAGGCTGCGTTGGACGAGGCTACCGACACATGGGGGATAAAAGTGGAGCGAGTGGAAATGTTAGTAAACATGCAATTTATTTTCTCAACCTTTTCCAGATTTCGATCGGTTTGAAATACTGATGGGTTTATCGATTTTTTTAGAAAGGATGTACGTTTGCCGGTACAGTTGCAACGAGCTATGGCAGCTGAGGCTGAGGCAGCTCGCGAAGCTCGAGCTAAGGTAATTCATCAGATTTCAGTTTCGATAAGGAAGGCGGTCATTTTACCGGAGGACGGTTCAGCCACTGATTTCGAGTGGTGATAACAAATAATTGAAATCGCTAAAATATTGCCTAGTGCTTTCGCAATTCGTGTTAAATATTTTCCCTGTATTTTCGAGGGGGTTTCGCTGTTGGTTCAACATTCGCGTGCAGAAAAATTTTCATGGAAAATTTCAATTCCAATTTCAAATCGTTGACATTATATTGGAATATCACGGGATATTCAATTCATTTTTGGAATTTATTAAGGTAATTGCGGCTGAGGGCGAGCAAAAAGCAAGTCGAGCCCTTCGAGAAGCTTCTGAAGTTATTGGGGACTCACCGGCTGCTCTCCAGCTCCGCTACCTCCAGGTGAGCACCACAAAAATGTCTCAGGATATCTGAAACAATTGTTGAAGATCAGTCTAATGAGTCCAATGAATCCTTCAATATTTCGATTAAAAAAACAAAGTCAACTCCTAGAGATTAATTTCACGTATAACCACCTCATAGATGATAAAGAATTTTTCAGAGCCAAAAAAAATTGAAAATGATTAAAAAAATCCAAAATTCAACGTAAAAATGACAATTAATTTTTTTTTCAGACACTCAACACGATTTCAGCAGAGAAGAATTCCACAATCGTCTTTCCATTACCAATCGACATGCTCACATACTTCATGTCAGCAAATAAAGATAAATAGATACAACTCACCTGTGATTTTGTACGTCGCCTATTCACCGATCGGCAATAGTTTTTATAAACAAAACAAAACCCACACGGAATTATCATGTTTTTGAGGGTCTTTATGTGTTGTTTTTCACTTTTTCATACGATGAGGAATGAATCAAACGAGAATTTATCACTCACGTTGGCATTAGCACTATTCCAGGACGATTTTTCAGTAATTGCCGGTCATAAATAAATCACGACGCACGATATTTTGTAAATGTATCATGTATTATATGTAATATTGTCCAATTATAAATACCTAAGGAATTTTCAGTAGCACCATTTTAATTTATCAATAAAAAATACCGTAAAATAATTACACACCGAGTTATTCCATTATTAACCCGTTGTTCCGATAGAATGATGAAAATCGAATGTATTTAATCGTGAGAGATTTACCGGAATTAATTCGGAATTATCGATCTGTTGCAACAGGTTATTTCCAAAACGACGCGTCCATTGTTTGCACTTGACTCGTTTCATTGTCCGATTCCCGGAGAGAAAATCCCAAAATATGATCTATAAATTGATTCAATCGACTAAGCACTGTCTCTCCGTGAATTTCACACCGATTCATTGAATCAATAACGACTCGTCCCGATGGAATAAATAAAAATCGAACGGGTGACGCTTTGAGAGGTTCACAGGGGTAAATCCACGGCGATCGAACTGAAGCTATAATTTATTACCAAACCGACGCTTCATTGCTTACACTTCACTCCGTATGCACTAATTGTGGCG
>NW_011887827.1:419680-421229 GCF_000806365.1 Fopius arisanus
AATCAGCAACTATTTATCCCGATAGAACGATAAAAATCGAATGGATTTAGGGACTTACACGGATTAATTCGGGACAATCGATCTGATGCAACAAATTGTCTAAACGACGCGTCCTTACTTACACTTCACACCGTATGAAGTGAGGCGCGGGTATCGCGGGGGGAGGGGTCCACGAAAAATTAATTGCCCGCGCATTTCCGGTGAGAAAATCAGAAAATATAGTTTATAAATTGATTAAATCGACTGACCAACGTGTCTCCGTGAATTTTATACCAATTTTAAAAATGAATAACTACCTGTGCTGATGGAATGATAAAAATCGATTGGATTGTTGTCAGGGGTTCACAGGGGTGAATCCACGGCAATTGTTTATAGCCAAAACGACGCGTCATTGTTTAAACTTTAGTCCGTATGCTGTAGTCATGGCGCGGTTATCGCTCGGGCGTCCACGAAAAATTAATTGTCCTCAAATTTTCGGCGTAATAATCGTAAATATAATCTAAAAATATATTAAATCGAATGATTAAACATCTAAAATCAATGTGCAATGGGGAATCGATAGAAAAACACATAAATAGACCGCTGATTATCTGCAGTCGTAAATCCCTGAGATTTTTCTCCACGGTGAGTGCGTCATAGGCTTTCACTGACATTATTCCAAATAATATTTCTATTGATATGCAATATTTTTGACTTTATCTCCATGTTCATCGATTCATTTCGATTTATTATTGAGGGATGAGGAACATTGAATCACTGGTTACCTACGAGGCATTTCATAATCCCAATGGGAAAATTATTTGTAGATTTAGCCGAGGGCTGGAGTGCAGTGTGCAATGGGCATTTACGGTGTGCAATAAACCTCTTGGCATCTGGCAGTACCTGTCCTCTTCAGGTTTTGAAGGAGTGGAGGTAGTAGCCCTTAGGTAGCCCCCTTGGTATACCTGGGTGTGAGGTAGCAGTCAAGGTGGAATCAGTGGGGGTGGGCTGTCGAAGGCCCTGGTGGAAAATAAAGAGAAGGTTTACAACCGGCCGACTCTCATGCCGGCGTCGAGAGGTGCCAGCACAACAGACCATCAGAACTTTGCTCTTTAGTTTGCTCGCGGCGTTTACCACGCGCGGCTGTTCACAGAGCCAGAGCGTCGTCATTTACTTAGTTTAATTTTTCTCACCGGTTTATTTACATCACGTTGGGGAAGATTTCGGAAAATTCGTCGACGAGGGAGAGAAGCCAGCTGATTTGCACATGTGAGTTTTTATTTTTTTAGGTATTTCGGTTGTCTTGGTGGTGATTTTTATCTGACACTGGCGAAATTCATTTTTCCCTCCATTTTTCATTGATGAAATTGAAAAATGAATTTTTTCGGTGTTCATTAAATTGTCTCAATTTGATAAAAGTCATGTTGTCATGTGTCATGTTCAGCGAGATTTTGCAAATTTTTTATTGAATAGAAATTTCGGCAGATATGTCTCTTGAAGTTTTGATATTTTGATTATTTAGGGGATTGATTTTTTTATGGCAATTGTAGGGGAAATGAATTAATGTTGA
>NW_011887827.1:426119-428195 GCF_000806365.1 Fopius arisanus
GAGGCATTTCATAATCCCAATGGGAAAATTATTTGTAGATTTAGCCGAGGGCTGGAGTGCAGTGTGCAATGGGCATTTACGGTGTGCAATAAACCTCTTGGCATCTGGCAGTACCTGTCCTCTTCAGGTTTTGAAGGAGTGGAGGTAGTAGCCCTTAGGTAGCCCCCTTGGTATACCTGGGTGTGAGGTAGCAGTCAAGGTGGAATCAGTGGGGGTGGGCTGTCGAAGGCCCTGGTGGAAAATAAAGAGAAGGTTTACAACCGGCCGACTCTCATGCCGGCGTCGAGAGGTGCCAGCACAACAGACCATCAGAACTTTGCTCTTTAGTTTGCTCGCGGCGTTTACCACGCGCGGCTGTTCACAGAGCCAGAGCGTCGTCATTTACTTAGTTTAATTTTTCTCACCGGTTTATTTACATCACGTTGGGGAAGATTTCGGAAAATTCGTCGACGAGGGAGAGAAGCCAGCTGATTTGCACATGTGAGTTTTTATTTTTTTAGGTATTTCGGTTGTCTTGGTGGTGATTTTTATCTGACACTGGCGAAATTCATTTTTCCCTCCATTTTTCATTGATGAAATTGAAAAATGAATTTTTTCGGTGTTCATTAAATTGTCTCAATTTGATAAAAGTCATGTTGTCATGTGTCATGTTCAGCGAGATTTTGAAAATTTTTTATTGAATAGAAATTTCGGCAGATATGTCTCTTGAAGTTTTGATATTTTGATTATTTAGGGGATTGATTTTTTTATGGCAATTGTAGGGGAAATGAATTAATGTTGAAGAGTAAAAAAAAGTCATTTAATTCAGGGAATAATTCGCTCTAATTGCGGAAAATTAAAAATATTCCAGAGTAATTCCAAAGAACGTCCAGTAACGAACGAACGAACGACTCCCGAATAATCTCTCAATCCGAGTCAACGATTTCATCGTTGCAATGACGCTGAGAGTTTGGGGAAGAGCATTGAGGCGAGTAGTGAAATTGAGAGGCCCCCAAGATTCACCAGGTTTTCATTTACGATGATTGATTAATCCCCCTCGTTCTATCAAATTATCCGTGAGTGAAACGACTCATGGGAATACTGTGGTGGTCATTGTGCAAAGTGCAGTGCAGTGAAAAAAAATAAATAAATAAAGAAAAACACCCAAAATTCATGCGTAAACATCCGAGTAAAAAATCAGTGGCGCTTAGTTTTCTTTTACCACGAAATTGTTGAGTTAAATTCGTATCGTATTTCGGGTGTAAAAATAACCAGTGAGATAGTATCACGTGATTGTCAGTGTTTTTTAGTGATACAAAAATAATTCGAATAATTCTGTCAACGGGTTGGAGTGAATTCGTGAGAGTGAAAGTTTGGAAATAAATAAAAATGGTGTCACTAAATTTTAACAGTGCCTCGGGACTCTGCATTCTACTTCTTGGCTTTTTCGTACCACTCTGGTGCAGTGATGCTGCACGTGGATTTAAACGGAACTTCAGGAATGGTGAGTACTTTTCAGCATTTCTAGTCTGTATTTTTTTATTCCTGAGATAATAATCCCGTATTTATAGAGAAATCGAGTTAATCAATATTCTCGATTTTCAATCCATTCGAATTGATTGGCGCTTTTTTGCAGTTGTGATAAAATCTCTTGAGAACATCAAAGTATTTTTTACAGTTCAGAACTTTAGATCGTTCATTAATTTTTACGGAGGTAATTGCATATTGTTTTTGGGGGTTTTCCTCCCTTTGGGGGTAGGAGTGAATCAAGGGTTTAGTGATGCACGAGGAATGGGGGTACCGTGGCCACCCGTGCTTTCTTCGATTTATATTTAGAGGTTGAGGAGAGACTGTTGTTTTTGAGGTCTGTGACACGAGTTGGGTAATTCTGAGTTTTCTGTGAATTGAGGGGATGAGTGGAAGATTTTCAAGTGGTTCTCGAAGGATCTAATGAGCTATAATTGTCGAGGGGAAAATTCAACTGGAAATATTGCAATTGAAGTTTAAATATATTTTCTCATTTATTTTTAACTTCACTTCAATTAATTTCTCAATTTCTTTCGGCTGGATTTGAGTCTTCAATAATATCTCCCATTT
>NW_011887827.1:429002-433902 GCF_000806365.1 Fopius arisanus
TGTGGGCCCACTTGCCAGAACGGGGCCCTTAACCCCTCAGGCAATGTTGCTTTATCGCCGGTTTATTATCCTCCCTCAGTCTTCAAAATCATCTTCACCGCGGTGTTGTTTCTCGTCGTTTCTCTCCAAATCGCAAAGACAAAAAAAATTATCAAGTGAGTCCCAAGTACATCAGTAATTCAATTCAACCCACTGAATTACAAAAAACCCCATGTGATCATTGTCTATCCGATTCATTAATTAGCGACACCAATTCAATTAATTCCCTCCACTCCGACACTCGAGACTTCCCCAAACTAATTAAATTAATCGTCTGGATTTCTCCGCGTATTTAGATAAATTAGAATGAATGAATATATTTTTTCGTGGGATAAATCTTCAACAGAAGTCCACTGTCTATTCACTCATACTTCCTTATTTTGCTGGACACGGATTATGAATAGAACTAAATCATACGAGAGTTCATGACGTACATCTGCAAGTAAAATTATTCATCTCAACAATACTCCCCTTGAATTTACAAAATTATCATAATTAAATAATTGATTACAAGAAAGGGATGCGAGTGAATTTTTTTTCGGGAATTCCAGTTCCCTCATACTCCAGAGATCATTACGTGATAGATAAATACATACAATTACCCTATATTATATTTTCTGCATGTATTTATGTATTCGTGAGCACTGGAATGTTGAAAATCGATTCACCACATGTTTGAGGATTTTTCATCACTCACACCTGAGTTGGTAAATATCTTTTATTGCCAAGGAACATTAAACAAACCTCCCAAGTAGCCAATAACTTGGTTTTATCGACTTGCTTACAAGCCCAGTTATTTACACTGAGAGGTGGGATAAAAGGAAATATTCTGACACCTGTCGTGATGAGAGAGGTAGAGCACGAGTTGGGAATAAATGGTACGGTGGGTCACGGATTAACAGCATTTGCTGACTCCCCGGTGTGAAAAATTGAGCTGTCATGGTGCCAACGTACCCTAAACCCTCTGTCCTTAGTTCTTAACGATTCTATTCTCTTGAGAGCCCTTTCCCATGTGATTAGAAATTTTTTACATCCTCCACTTGAATTTTACTCTGATATTCACACGCTGCCACAAAAACCCCCAGGGGAAAATTAATTGATTCATTTACTCACAAGATTTTTGCATTCTTTGGCATTGATTGGGTCAATTACACTCGTGATTTATTTTTGCGAATATCTGGAGAACGATGGGAGCTAGGTCGGAATGTTATAGGACTTTGTTTAGAGATCTTTTTCTTGGCTAAAAAAAGTTACTGGGCGGTTTTCAGATAGATTCATTAGTTTTTGAGATATTCTCGAAAGAATCCAGCGGAGTTTTTTCGTAAAATTTGTAGAAATTTACTGACATCACTATTTATTTATAAATTCAACGAGCAGCTGATGTGAACTATTTCTTGCGAGAAGATAATACGATAAGCGTTTCCCTCGATATTTTTTCCACGTGCAATTACCATAAAAATAACGATTCCTCCTTGAATCTTGTTTTAAAAAATTTTTTTGTCCGTCTCGCGGGTTCTTGCAGCTGAATAATGCTCGAGTGTAAAAATTCAAAAAACTGTGGGAAGAATTCTCGGAAATTCCTGAGATGGCAGTGTCACGTAAAACGATACTGTGGTAGCATTGCCTCCAGAAGAGTGCAGTTATATTTATACCTATTCGCGAAATGGGCACGACCCGCCGCACTTGACTCTTTCTTGTGCACTAGGTGGAGCACCACAAACACTTGGCCTCTGGATTTTTCCTCATGGAGTCCTCCCCCTTTGTCTCTCAACGAGACGTCCTCATTATCCACCGTTGATGGACCTATTATTTCTCTGTCATCTACCGGGCATAATTTTTTTATCCACTCCAGCAGAAATTACTCGAGGAATTAAATGGAGAAAGGTTAAGATTCCCAGAAATTTCAGTCGTTATTTCCAATTTTTCATTGTCAGTTGGAATTCAATTTTAATTGAATATTTCATTGACTCAAAAGTTCAGATAACCAATTTTTCAAATTTTTCGAGAATTATTCGACGATTCAAGAAATGAAACATTTGTTAATGAATTATTATTTTGATGTGGAATTTTCTCTCAGTAAACAATTTGAGTCAACAGTATAATGAAAAATAAATTGAATGCACGAGTTGAACTGCTGGTGGCGAATGTGGGGAGGAGATGAATAAAAATAAAATCCACAGAGATAAAAAGACATTGAACTTCCTCTCCACAGCCTGAGATCATTAATAAAACTAGATTAACCGTGAATGACGTTTTTCGAGAGAGACGTCTCAATCTCATTGCACATTCATTATTATGCATGCGTTATATTCAACCGGAAGTCGAAGGTTACGTGATGATGAAAAGGAGATTTTCATCGCCCTCCCTACATTTTTTTATTTCATCAGTTGTGCGATTTGGTTTATTTTTTGGGGAGGGAATGAGACCACTGAGTAAATGGGCCGCAGGACGTGTACAAATATAATAAAATGAGAACCGGAAGTGTGCCAGATGGAGCGACGCGTTTTCATTCTATTGTCATCGATGTCAACCTTGGCACGAGAGTAAAAAAAAATTTCATTCAGGCATTGAGTACATTTGGATCGCTCTGTCAAACTCATTTTGGGGATCCAGAATTTAATTTCCTACTGGGTTGTCTGTGGATGAGAAGGTGGACTTTGAAAATTTTCGTATCATAGAAAAATCGAATTCCATTATTTTCCTGTTGAAATCATCCTAAAATCATTGAGAGTCAATGAAAAATTAATTTTCCATGATTTTTACAAACGATCGGTGAATAGAGCTGTTAAAAGTTGACTTTTTCGTTGATTTATCGATGGGAATAAATAAACAAAATTTTTTTATCTCAATTAATTGAAAAATTGTGTAGGAAACACTCGATATTTCAAGCGAGCGATATCACTCAATTTATTCATAGTGCTGAATCGGCTCAGATTGCATTTAGCCGGGACTTATCTGCATTCTCATGAATAAAATAAATAGTTAAAAAAGGAATTAAGTTGTGGGCCTCTTGAAGGAGTTAGGGTTTATCCTCTTTGTCGCCCTGAGGCGTTTCACGGGGGACAGATTTATCGACTTACTTCTTGGTATCGGGGGAAATATCCACACGACGACTGTCATCGGTGCAACAGCTACCGGGGAATTTGTGGCGAGGGGAAATGAAAGATACATGAACCAATTCGAAGTGACTGATGTGGGTCAATTCGTTGACATTGCCAATGCCAATTGAATGATGTATGGGGGAAAATTGAATGACCCAGTGACAGGTTTGCCAGGTATTCCATGGCAACCGTTAGTCATCGGATATTGATAATTATTACATGCGATATTTCTCTCTCTCTCTCTCTTTTGGTATTAATTTTTTTCTTTCACTCTATCAGTAAATCATAGTAAGTGGATGGGAATAATCTGGTACTGGTTGGTATGTAGATTCACGGTATCAACTTCTCTCCTACCAATTTTTATTCCGACAGAGTTCCACCACTTATGTGCATCCATGATTTTATGATGGTGAGCTGGCACATGAAGCCGTCTACTCTAAACTACTCTACACTCTATCAGAGGGGATAAGAATCTAACCAGCATCTCGTACGCGATTTCGTCATTAGCGCCTTCAGCCGATTAATTTCACATGCGGTCAGATCGTTTTCGGTCGATCCCCTGTCGATGCACTTATCCCCATATTTTTGCATTATGGAGATTGCGATGAGCATCCACTGCCCACCGCATAAAACCTCTTAAAAAATTCTGTTACCAATTTTAGTGTGAAAATCGCATGGAAACTTGTCATTTTTCCTCGGAATTGAGAAGAAATTGACCGGAATTGCGAGTAGAATTTTTTGATGGATATATTTAATTAATTGAATCAAATTTAATTTACATTAAATTGAATTAAATTAATTGTATGAAGTGCGGGGAAGACTTTCACGATTTTCAAAGTTCTTCTGAAAATTTTCTCACGGTTTGTGTGGTGATGATCTTTTTGACTTTATTGTGGGAATTTTTGAGAATGGTCTTTGGTTTTCCCGGAGTGAAAAACGACTTTGAATCCTTCGAAGTGTCCCATCAGGAAGAATGTGGGGGCCGAAGGCTAGTTGGGTGGCAGCCATAAACGCCAGAGAGTAATGAGGCGCCGAGATAAAATCTTTCATTTTTTTTTGTTGGCGGCAAACACTAAAACGTCAAATTATTATTGCTCGGAGACTGTTTCCGTATTGCTCAGGGGCAATACCGGGAAATCGATGATATATTTGAAAACTCCGAGAACCGGAATACAAGAAATATCTCAAAACCTTCAATCCACTCGGAAAACTTCAATTACTTCAATTAATTCATTCGTCAATAATTACGTCATTACGTCGGTATGGAATCATTGTGCGTTTTTTGATGGTGACGGAATGTCCCGTAACGAATTATTACCCATACGCTAAACAAAAAATGAAGGCAAGGAAATAGTGATGGTCTCGGCGCCTTTTTAGTTATCTCATATTTGGCCGAACCGTAATTATCGTCGGTTGAGTTCGATTACAGGCCGCACCGACTCACCAGGAGGTGAAACACTCGACGAATTTTGATATTCCATCTGAAATAATTTTTTTATCGCATTTTTGAAGCATCAGTTTTGCTTCACAAATTGATGAATGATTCGTCGATGCATTATCGTGATTGAAAATCGATTCGCAGAGTGTGGGCTATTTTTTTCAGTTAACGATTTTGGAGGAGGGCATTGCGTGAGTGACTCCGGGGGTTTTTTGGGCACTTAGAGTCACGGAGGTGATGCACAATGAAACACCTGACGGGTTTTAACGTTTTTCGGGATTTTTTAACGATTTTTTGGGCCACAGGAATTCGACGAATTCCT
>NW_011887827.1:435558-437893 GCF_000806365.1 Fopius arisanus
AATGGAAAATCGGTATTTATTTAAACAACGCTGAATTTTATTTAACACCCTCTGGACCATCGGAAGCTGGAGGTATCAGCATCAGGCTCGTTTCACCGGCAGTAATTCACATCCTTGTGAAGCTCACCGCGCGAATAACTGCAGCGCTTCGCTCGCTTTCCTCCTTGTGTTCATCTGGAACCCTCTCACCTCCATCCCTCCGTTACTCTTTATCGTCGGATGCTTTATACACGCGCAACTTAACGCCGACAAGGTACGACGCACGTTCTCAACCCGCAGCACGAGTACCCACTCTCTTGTCAACCCGTTCCTATATAATACGTGTGGTCGTAAACCAATGCCGTCGCGTTAACGTCCCAACCATCGATTCCCTTCACCATTATAACGCACCTTTAATCTATCCCCGGGGGTCTACCATTTTTTTTTTCTCTTCATTTTAGGCTGACGTATTTCACGGAGAAATGCACTTTTTCATTTTTTACGGTCTGCGAATGAGGAATTATGTCAATACCCAACTTTACCCGAAATTTACCGAGACATTCACTTAATTGACGATCAATCGCCTGAATATTCAATTATTCATTGAAAATATTCGTTAACAAAATTTTCTATTTTAAAAATTGTTAATAATTTTCAATGTCAAATATCTGTGGATGATATGGAAAATAGGAAAAATGTGGGAAAAATGGTCTCAGAGCAATTATAGTTCCAACTTGAGAGTCGGGTGGATGCAGCCACTCCAAGGGATTCGTTTCGGTCATAAATAGAGTGAAAGGTCTTCTCCCACTGTGAAAAGAGTAAAAAGATGTCTTGTCTCCAGTGAGATCGACCCCGGAAGGCGCGGTGTCTCCGAAGTGCCTCCTTTTCACGGTAAAGAGAGTTTTATGACGGTCTGTACCGAAATGACGTATTTTTCTCTAAAATCTCTCAAAAATCCAACGCCTCCCTAATTTTTTTTTGAAAAGAAATCCTGCGGCTGGTGTATACCTCTTAGACGAATCCCCGGATTTTTATCGCCTCTTCCTCATGTTCTCCGTATTTTTTACGTTTTATGGTGAATTATGTTTAAATAATTGAGGGGCAAAAAAAATATTCAATCCAGTATTTGGCGCGAATGTCTTCATCTGTAGATGAAACTGATGTGGAGGAATGGATTTTCATTGACATGAGAAAATGATACGTGAAATATTCATAAACTCTCCCTTTCTTCTGCTTCCATTCACCTCGCACGACCATAAATCTCGTGCTTTTGATACTCGAGATGCATTTAAAATCCGTGAAATGCACCCACGCGTCTGCGCCGGCGCCCGCGTGTGAATGGAAGTCATCAATGAATTCACTGGCACGCGTATAAGTTGTGGAGTCAGTGAAGTATCAACTGGGCCCACGCCAAACGCCTATGCACACTCTGATTGATCCCATGATTTTTCATTATGAACAATCATAAAGAAGCTGATCACTTCAGAAAATGCACTTGCGAAATTTCAAATCGTGATGATTAAGTACTGCGGAGGACGGAATTGTCTCTTGGGAAATCATCAAATTGCTGCGTTAGAAAGTTGAATATTCTGACATTTTTACTACCACCATTTTTTTTCATTTTCATTTTTTTCCCTTTGATTTATCGATTTCAAATACTCAATAAATCATTTGTCAAGTTTAATGGATTTTTAGATGGTACGTCATAATGGCGAATACTTCAGGACTTTGATTGAAATAAGTCTTTTGGTTACATCAAATTCGGATTTTTTAAAGTCCCATGGAAGTCCTTCAAAAATTTTCTAATTGACCTCCCGGGATAATTCCTATTTTCGCATAATTACTCTCATCTCGATCCCAAAATTTTTTCACGATCGTTATTTTTACCCAAATGACTTATCAGTGACGAGCAAGTCCTGAGATACGGTTTAATCCACCGAATAAACGATGCAGCGAGTACTAAATGAAATTAATGAAAATAATTGGGAAAAAATTATGAAAAAAAAAGATAACAAAAGGGATTTGAGAGTGAGGGGCGTTCCAGGGGGTTCTCTGATCACATTGGAGATACTCTGGACGTCTGGACGATATGGAGAGGACTGAGGTATACGTGGATGCAGTCTTCAATGCCTTATAAGGCTGAGGAGCACCGAAGCAGATTCACGTCGTGTGTGGGGACTCCCGGAGGCATCGATTGTTGCTCTGACCATTAGTGTATACTTTTAATGTCGATAAAATTCACTTTTAATTGACAAAAAATCCAACTTTGCTCCTTACTAAATTTTTCAATCCCATTATTCAACTCTCAGCCAATTGAAATAATCTCCAAAATCACTGGGTATTAATTTTACGGGCA
>NW_011887827.1:438518-442508 GCF_000806365.1 Fopius arisanus
GAATTCACTTGAGAAATCATAAAGTCTTAATTGAAAACTTCAGTCTCAAATAAATTGAATTAATTCAGTCCAAAATGTTGATTAATCTTTAATTTTTTTGTGGAATTGTTAACGGTCGATGGAAATTGTCGCGATTATCAGATCGAAAATGGAAATCTCGGAAAGTCACGTGAGCAGTCTGAGTTTTTGGGCGAGGAGTCATCCGGTGGACAAGCAGGTGGCGAGGACCGTTCTAAAATTAATTTTCCACGGCGACTCATCTTCTCCGAGTGTCTCTTACATTTTTTTTTTATTTTCTCGACCGACTGTGACTGCTCACATCCACATGCACCAAAATCATCGTCGAGTTTCCCTAATGGCAATGAACGCGGCGAAAGCATTAACGATCCCCTTCACGAGGTCGTTTCCCCTGTCCCGGGGATTTTAAAAGTACACCGAGAAAAATATAGGTTCACACCGGATATCTGTCTGGATGTGTCCCGTCATTTATGACAATTTATCTCAATTGTTTATTTATGAATTTATCCAAAATCATTATTCGGATCTGCAAGACTTGAAATTTTTTTTAATAACGCCGACATTTTTGTGTTAATTAATTTTTGGGTTAATTTTGTGATGTTAATTTCATCCTTTGTGAAAAGCCATTGTTTAATGGTTTTTATAATTTTTTTATTTTGCCATTGAGGAACAAAAGCATTGGCAATTGTGTATAAACAGTAATTATTGGGTTTCTCCGACGATCGTGGGATGAACATCGACCTCGTGACTCTTTCATCATAATTTCACGCGATCTCTTTATAATTCGTATGAATTACCCATACCAGTAACATAAATACCATAAATAACTAGTAATGCCACGATTTTTGCGATATTTTCGAGGTCAATTGAGCGCCGGATGCCCTCCGTTATAAAAAATCATTAAAAAAAAATCCTAAAAACGGTGGAACTCATTTTCTCTATCAATAAATATTTCGGATCCCGAGAATTTCAAAAAATCACCGTAAAACCGCATGCGGTCTTTTGATTTACATTCCTCCAAGTGATATAAAATTTAATTGCCCAATCGAAAAATTGAATTCATGAGGACTTCATTAATTTTTTTGTTGACTTTTATTTATCCAGTTATTTTTCTTTTTTTTTCAGAGCCATTCGGTGTGAGCAAAAGTCTGAAAAATGGGGGACTATTTCCCTCGACTTTTAATGTCGCGACGAAGGCCGACATTTACGTCAACGCGACGTGTGGAGAGGATGGACCTGAGACATTCTGCAAGCCCTCGGAATCGTCGAGGTGCGCCGTCTGCGATGCCAGGAGTCCGGATCCTGGGAAAAGGCATAATATCAGTAATGTTCTTAATCCTGATCCTGGAAAATGGTGGCAGAGTCCGACATTAGCCAGAGGAGAACGATTCGAATTCGTTGCAATCGTCTTGGATCTCAAACAGGTGAGTTTTTAATTTTCATATTTTATTTCTGTTTCATCTTTCTGTTCCCTCGTTTAGTTTTTTCACATCCACCAGCGAGATATTTCTTTCGAGATACTTCGAGATCGATTTCCTTTCCCCTTTTGATATTAGGATATAATAAAATCCTAAAACTCTCCAAAATTAAAAATTCCAAAACCATTTTCCATTTTTTTCTTCTTCGTGTCACTCCTCTCCGCTTCGTTAATTTTTTTCTCTCAACTCCACCCCCTGGAATTCACGAAAAAAATTATTCTCGTTTTTTCTCATTGTTATCCCGATGTATCTCGATTTATGTGTCTTGTTTATTCGATTCCAAGTCAAGTTTCGTCTTTGGGAGTTGTTGAAGAGAGGGAGGAATGACATGGAAAAAGAATAAAAGGTGGTTGGAAAAGGGTGAACAAGGGGTATGCGAGGGATAGTGAGGGGGAGTTAAATCTTTTGATCCTTTCCCGGAATCTACCGGCCATCTTATGCCCCCTAACCAGGTATACATTTTATGCGTCGTGCGACCAAACCACTCCTACAAATTGCAAGAGATGGTGGCATAACGTTTTAACGAGGAACCCCAGTGCTTTTATCTTTTTTTATTTAAGGGCCGAAAATACTGTAGCGTAATGGGGACCCAGGGGCCCTTCATCGACCTCTCGAATAAAGGATGAAGTAGAAAGGCATTTAATAAAATGAAAATAAAAACAAACCACCGACTTTCGGATAAATTGTCGATTTTTCGGGCATCTCATTTTTTATCAATTCAATTCACTAGAAAATTCTCGATATTTTCTTCTAATTAAAAAAATTGAAATTATATTTTATCCGGACAATTAAAATTAAATATTTGACAACTGTCATCGATTTAATATTCGTCATTAAATCGCAATCATTTATTCAATGAATTTTTCATTGAGTGATAGCCGGGATTTTATTAATAATAATGAATTTGGAAAATGATTTTTCAATTCATGAAGTTGATGATTTTTTTTATCATTTGAAGATCATTCATTGAATCTTACTTCAGTCATAATTCATTCTTCTTTTAATGAAATGCTGGCGAGGCTGTTGATGAATGCCGTAATTATGCCTGAATTCGCGGTTTTTTCGCGATGATTAATCCGTTGATGATAAAAATAATGCAGCGCCCACGCGAATAAATGCTTGACCAGTCTCTGAATTAACTGGATGATTGAAAAGAGACAATTTCGAGTGGTTGTATTCATTGGGTAATTTCAAATGAGAGCCACGTCGTGACCAGACAGCCACTCGAGGGCACTCCATGTCGGGTTTATATCACGTGTCAAATTAATATTTATCAGCTGACCGTACAAATTAATATAATCGTCGAAAAATCAATTTCTCTCGTCATTCATTTCGCGAATTAATTGTTAATGAATTTTTCAGTCAAGAGCTATTTCGTTATTTCTTTTTTTCATAATTCAACGGTTAATTGCGGTCTTGTGTTCTGCATACTGTCATCAGTATGACTTTTCAATGCATACGTAACGATCGGTTGGGTGTGACGTTTCAAAGAGGGGACTGACAATGTTCTGGGAAATGTGAAAAGAATTTTTGAGTGACACTCGACTCGACGTCGCACACACGACAAACTCGAGGCTTTTATTGTTCGCGGATTATCTCCCTCTTGACAATTTAATCAGGAATAAAAAGGGGCTGATTATACCCCCAACGCATGGGGCTGCCGACATTTCTGATAAACAAATCTTGACGCTTTATTATTATTTTTATTCATCTCAGATAATGAGAATTTTTTTATTCATCTCTACATGCACTCACTAAAAAATTGATTTTCTATTTCAATGAACTTGAATTTGAATTTTAGTACTTTCGAAAATCTCGACTTGAGACTTTTGATCAATTCCAGTTACCAACTCCCAATTTTGAAAAAAAATTTTCAAAGTCCCAATTTAATTTCCCGAAGTCTCACCTCCGCATTTGAAACGTCAATTGATGTTGAATTTGACGCGTTTAAAGGTCTCAATTTGAAATAACAAATGTCAAAATAAAAACCGTTGCTTTATTTCGGGTATTGGTCTATTTGGTCCGAATTTTTTACCACCAAGTGGAATTCTTTCCACTTTCTCAGTCTCGAAGGCCACTGAGGAATTAGGGAAACGCCAGAGCGTTGGGAATGGAAAGAAATAGCCACACAGCCATCAAACGCGGAAGATAAATACGTAGAGGAGAGGAGACAAGAAACCGATGGAGTTTCGGCTCTTCACGTGAGCACAGGTGAATACCTTGGAGCTTCACGTACAGCCAATTACGAAAACTCAATGCGATTCCGTTGAATCCCTGGAATCTATCCTCTTGCTAATTGACCATATGAGAGGGGGAAACATTTTCTAGATGAAAGGGCCTCACTCTATTCACAATCGTTAGTACTTTTAACCCATACTCGTTTCATTTTTATTCGACGCCAGTTCGTGATCGGCTCTGGCGTGATCATCTGCAGTAAGATGTCTAGCCATTGGGATAACATTCACGCGAGTTGAAATTCAATTAATTCCGCGGA
>NW_011887827.1:443588-458439 GCF_000806365.1 Fopius arisanus
GCTTTCATATTCCAACGAAAATCGGGAGATAATTATTCTTTTCTAATTTTATTCAACTTGAAAATTCTAGAATTCCTCCGAAGTGACAGATCTGGAAGAATAAAATTATTTCAATAACTAAAATTTCAGAGTCGCGGGGTTTTGAGTCTCCGCACAATTCACAAATTATTATAATTGTCTCGTTGTGGTTGACTTGGGATATTTAAATTTTTTGTCGGTGAATTTATCGGAATGGAGGTGCCAGGAGAGATAATCGGATTATGTCGTCTCGCATTACATTAAATTCCACCTTGCAATTAATACCTGCCAACTTGCAGAGCTTATCATACCAGGATATCACTGCAAAGTGGCGCGAAACTCTCGACAAATAGAGAAACAAATTGTTTTGGCTTCTCTCTCGTGATTTATCTGAATTCACCGCTCTGAATAACTCGTTCCCTATCCATCCCGCTGAATAGGAAAAAAATAGAGGATCTCATCTGCAAATAATTAAGTTCTGACTCCAAGTGTCATGGGTGGTCTCAACACATTGATTATCCACTGTATACACTATTTCCGGTGTAAATTCACTTCTCCACACGTCGGCAAACATCCAATAGTCGTTTGTCCAAACCTCAGAGTAGAGAATGAAAATAAATTGAAATAGTCAAAATCGTCACGCCCTATGCGGTGAATACCAGAATTCATCTGAATGGTAGGGAATCAAATTTACGAGAACGCGTAGCGAATTGTCCCACCAACGAATGCCGAAGGACTTGATTCTTCTCGTCAAATAAATAACTTAAAACCAGTACCAAAAATTTCAACAACATCCCAGTGATTGTGTAATTTCCACAGTCCATAGAAAAATTCCCCTGTAAAAATTACGGAACAATTCACATAATTCAACTCACCTTTTCAATCATCTCTTTTTAATCATCCGAAATTCATGATTCAACAATTTTTATTGTTTTTATTATCTGTACCTCTTCTTGTTGGTCATTTTGAATTTTTAATTGAAAAATTCGATTGAATATTCGTACATAAATTATTCAACCGGAGTTATTAGTCCGGTAATTTTCGATGATATTGTCTGGTACAAAGTAAAAACTTGAGGATACAATGTAAAAAATAAAACAATGTTAGTGGGCGGTTAGTAGTCAATATAAGGATCCAGAGAGAGCTCATGCTGAGAGGGTTATAACGAAAGGGTCTTGTCTGCGTAATTCGTACTGGGTTACATTTAGCCCCGCGAATAATATCCAGCGGATGGAATTGGATGGCGTGGGTGAATATGCGAATGATACAAAGAGCGAATGGTTAGATGGAAAATCCTCACGGTGAATCCTGTTGTTAAACAGACAGGGGGAACGCACGCTGTGAATGGTCAGGGATTTTTAAACGACCGGTAAACACGTGTGTCCCGTGTTACGAAGGACTTGGGATGTTGTCAAGTGATGTGTGTGGGCGATACCGAGGGTTTCATCTCACCCTCGTTAGAAAATCAGTGTCACGAGTGATTGGCCTTTTTTTTTTCTTTTAATCCCGCCACCCGAACATCAAAGTAAGTATAATCAAAGTAAGTATAACAAGTCTTAAATAATCATCCAATCCTTCATTTTAGTCTCACAGTCATCTGCACTTTCAATTGGGGATGAGAAGGGATTAATTATTGATTTTTTAATTTTTTCAGTTGTTCAAACGAAGATGTATGGAAAAGTTACCCATTTAACAATGTTGATAGACTCGGGTAAAAAAAATTGTAACCGAAATATTTTTTTCAAATTTTCAAAAAATTTGTGGAAAATTTTTCAGAAAATTTGAATAGGAAATTTTTTTTGTAGTTTCGATGGCGTATTTTGTGGGAATATTGAAAAATCAGAAAAGTAAGAAAACAACAGTATAAGTTTAAAAAAAATATATATTCGTAAAAATTTTTGAAAAATTTACCAGAAATTTTTTGAAAATTAGGAAAAAATATTACGATTACAATTTTTTTTACCCGGAGTAGGAGAGTGAAAAATCGAAATGTTAAATGTAATTTTCCAATAGTGTGTGACTCATCGAACAAGTCACATGAATTTCCTAGAAAGGAGGGAGTCGTGACGATGGGAGTGAAAAAATGAGGTGGAGGCTGGATTGCTGGCTCGGCTGAGTGAGTTAACAATAAAGAAATGATAAAAAAAAATGATGTAATAAAAGTAAAAAGGGTTGAAAAAATGCGAAGGATACGCCAAAGTTCCCCCTTGCCCACCCTATGTGCCAACGTGCAATCCGGTTGCTCCACTTTGCTAAGAGTCTCACGGTGCCGACTCTGGTCCAGCCCTTTATGGCCAGTACACGTTCAACTCTACCACTCTCTCCACCACTTGGGAGAAGTACCTTTTAACTAAGGGCAACCCATAATACCACATCAAATACGAGCTTCTCCCATATTTTTCAATGCCATTTCCATCACTTTTCATTCGTACCCTCCATCATCACTTCAGACTCACTCTACGACCCTGCGGTTAATAAATTCACGATTACCCCTGCTACACGAATTTTCATTCCATATTTCATTGAATCAACATGAATTTTTAATTAATCAACAAAATAATTGATCAATAAATATGAGAGAGAGGGACTTGACGAATTTAAACCGATCAGTTAGAATTAAATAATTCGTTTAATCGAGACTTACGGATTTTCTTGAATTTCCATTCACCTGAGAATCCTCGGGCTTTAATCTCTTGCTATCGCAGGATTGAAATAAAAAAATGTCATTTATTTGACAGAATAATTTATTACCATTGAAGCGGTGGGATAATTACTTGTCGCGATATCAAAAAGTTTTCCGATACCGAGACTCAATGAATTATGACTACTCCCTCTTTTCAAGTCGTGGCAACTTGTAATTGAATAAATAGAGGTCATACCAGATATTCTTGTAGACGAGGTATTAGGAAGGTAGAGGACAGTAATTAAAACATGTGGTGTCTTCATCTGATTCTTTTCTGCGCCAGCTTGGTCGTCACTGCTGGAGAACGTAAGTAATTCATAATTATCATTCTGAATTTAATTTGTTCATGAATTCACTTATTCTGGTAATTTCAGTTGTTCCCGGCGTACCCCCGGCGATAGGAGAACCCCCTGTAAGTGACTAATTAATCAATTTGGAATAATTATTAAATAATCCATTGGATTATTTATTTCAGTACCTCCCGGGACAGCTGAAACCAGACGAGATGTGTCGTTTACATTATAAAGATAAAGGTGCACACATGGTAATATTTGTATAAAGTATTTATTTTTACAAATCACATTGTTCAATTAAATCATAAAAGTGTCTTCAGCATTTTTGATTGGTCTACAATTTAATTTGCATTTTCAGGTGAAGGATCCCGAGCTCGTTGGTGATCTGATTTGCATTATTAAATTGCCATGCAAACTTTCAAATGGTGTAGTAAAAGAAATGCCTGGAACACCTAGAAATTATGTAATCTGTGACAAAGGCATGGTAAGTACAATCAGGAGTGTTCGATATTTTTTATTTCAGAATAAAAAATGAGGATTCTTTTTTTCTGGTAGATTTGCAAGGATGGAAAGTGCCAGAGCTGGCGATTCTCTACGAAATGAGATGTTCTACGCGGGATAATTCAACCTGATGAATTTTTATCTAGTGTCACCAATTTTAAACAATATTATGAATCATTGATTACGCAATAATAAATTATGAACGATATTTATCAAGAAGAGCAATTGGTTATTTTTATTTTTATGACCAACTATTTTATTTATATATTATATATAATTTTTACGGAATTTTTTGTCAGAAGAAATTCACACGATATTTTACATTGTTCTACCCACCGAGTGCTACCGATTTTAAGAATAAATAGCGCAAGGGGAGTGAGAGAAATAAAAAAATGTAAAATTCTTGGCACGTGACTTCTCTGAAATGAGCCTCATCGCCCACCAAAAGTCGTTAGTCATAGGTCGTTTGTGCGGTGGTAATTAATCCTCCCTTCAATTACAAACCAGACCGAGGGTTAATTGCATTCATCTGGATGAAGTGCAATAAATCACTGAATTTTCTGCAATTTTTTATCCATAAAATCTGGGCAATTGAAAGAAAATATTCATCTCCAGGCGACTATCATTTTCCCCATCCGGAAATTTGTTCTCCCTTTGCGTTTTATTTAAAAATTCATTGTTAAATAAAATAGTATTTTGCGTTGAATTGACCCTCGAGCTGTAAATTATCGTGGATAAACCCTCGTCGAGGGAACAATGTGCGTAGGACGATGTCATCTCGAGTTCAGATGGGGTTTGAGTATCAGAGATGGTGGGATACTGATTTTCACTCTTATCACGCATTCAAGTCTCCAGTGAAGAATTGCTTTCCAGTAATCCATTAATTTTCCTCTCCTCTTGTCTGCACTCGAGGCTTTTTTAATTTTTTTTTTTTTGGTAAAGACAACCTCTCGTGAGAAATTTAGTGATGAGCCGGAGGGAAGTGAGACAAGGAGACATTCGGTTTAACCGATCACCAAGTTTTCTAAGCTCGATTATCGATTTTCTTCATCTTGCACTGAGGGCTATAAAGCCATTTCTGTCATTCGATGCTAATGCACTGGTGCAAGCATCCCTAACATGGTATACACGCATGCATTCACCTGAGTACAGGCGACTTCTCGTCGCCGTTGACTCGATCGTGGGAGCGAGACCATCAGCCATGGAAAAACCCAATCCCGAAGACTGAAAATTTTATTTAATTTTATTTAATTTTATTTAATACTATTTCCACTAATTTCTACTTTAATTGTTCATTTTATTTTCTTCCTCAAAATCAGTCTTGGATACTTACAATTTAATTAAACTTTTCAAATTATTATTCAATTATTTAATTTTATTTGATATTTCAAATTTTATTTTCAGTCTTCTACTGAGATAAAAAATAACCTCTTCATTGAATAATTTTTTATTATCTTTATTAGTTATTATTTTTAGTATATTATTGTTGTCCCATGAAGTCCCGGGGTCAGTGCAGGGAGTATTTCTGTCAAGGTCTTGGTCATCGGGCCTCTACATTTCATGTTTACTCCACTCAAGTTACTTAAAAGCTCAGTGAAAGTATTGCCTCTTGTCACATTTCCTTTGCACCGGTGTTCAAGCTGTTCTTCCATTTTTATTCTTTTATTATTATTTCATTATTCTCTTTTCTCGAAATGTTAAACTTCCTCGAGTGAGTTTAGTCCACGACCTGCCCTCACAATGGCCACACGTGTGCACCACATAAATATTTAACTCAGGATCGTTTTCCTTTCCTTTATTCCCAGTTTTTTTTTTCGCAATTTCCGTCGGTTTGTCTCAGGTCTATTACTTCCGGTCCATAATTTTCGCGCAATCGCGGTGTTTGATAAATAATTGCAATTTCACGACCAATTCATCAGCCCTTCCCAGAAAAACGATTTTTTATTCCATTTAAAATTCAACGGGTTTTTTCTCACTGTAAAAATGTCAACGAACATTTAACAACTTGCAATAAACAATTTATTTCGGTTAATTCTGGAAGTTATTTCGATTTTCGGTTTTTTTAAAATAGATAATTGGCGGAGTTTCGCGAATATCTCCGAAACCCCCTGACCGAGAGAAAAACACGAAAGGAAATTTTTGTACAGAATTTTATGAGCTACAAAAAAGGTCCTCAGGTCTTTGAGACAAGTCCATTGGTTTCCCAGATATTTCTAAAAGACTGAGAAAGGGATTGCTGAAAAATTCCAATGACAGGATTAATGTACCTGCAGGTCTCTGGGACATTTCCTGCTGGGGTAATTAATTCGTGAGGATGCTCGATGGTATGGGATAACCCTGGGGTGAGGTCAGAACCACTCGAACCACCTGTGGAGCCAAAACTAGCGATAGAGCTGCCGACATTCACAAAGTCCGTGATCTTCCACTCAAGTCCATTCATAACTCTCACTTCCTTCATAATACTTTGACATGAGCTTTACTCACTGATTAAATGCCCGATAAGGTAAATGACCGAGTGCAGTCTAGCTTAAGTGGAAACATTATTATTCCCGATTTCCTATTGATTTCCTTTAATTTTTCATTGTTGGATGAATCCGAGAAATTATCGTGTTCAATTTCCGCGAAAATTTCATTGGAAATCATTGGAAATTTAACTTCTTGGAATATTTAATCATTCCCAAAAATCGAAAATAGTCGAAGCTCAAGTTCAAGTCCTCCAATTCGACTTTAATCTCCCGATAAAAAATAACCTCCCATGATTTGCTCGTGGGTGGAGAAAATATGAATTATCCCACTCGCCATTATCTCTCGAAAGAAAAAATGAGAAAAATTTCTTCTCATGACGTACCATGAAATACGATGCACTTAAAAAATACACGAGATGAATTCGAAGAAAGAGAATAAATAAATTGAACGGGCACACGATTTTTATCTGAAAAAATTTATAAACCAATCGGGGAAGTCTTGTGTGTGCTCTCAAAACGATCATTTTGCTTCGATAATCTTCGATGCGAATCGACGAACCACTGGAGAAATCGACAACCAAGAATTAACGAGCCCATCTTACTTTTGTCTGAATGATTTTTTTATTTATTTCTTTTAGTTCAATTCCCATTGCGTTGTTTCATCCTTGGGTGTCTTGTGCACATGCGAAAACGACGCCCACTTTCGGTCATAAAGACAGATCACGGGCCAAAGATACGTGAGAGCGTGCCCTGCTCACCACCATTTAAGGAATTGGGCCCTGTCTCTCAATTTTTTCAGACAAAATTATCCAATTATTCTGGCGACCATTTTTTGTCGCATGAAAATCACCAATTCTCCATTTTTTAATCCCAATTTTACAACGTACACGTATTTTTCCATTTTTTTTCCCTGCACGTGAACTTGAAGTCCAGAACGAACTGTTGATGATGGAGTTTTGAAAAATTTCAGGTTTACCAAATTGAGAACGTAATTGTGAAGTCAGCGAATTCACCGCGACCCGCGGCGTGGATCCTGGAGAGGTCAGTCGACGGTGAAGAATTTCGTCCGTGGCAGTATCATGCACCCAGCGACGAGGAGTGCTGGTCCAGGTACTCTGTTCCGCCTGTCACTAAGCCCATTTACATCGCCGATGATGAGGTCATATGTACCAGCATATATTCACGTCAAACGCCCATGGAAAATGGCGAGGTAAATACCCATTTAAAAATCCAATTTGGCCATGAAATATCGCGCCCCCAATATTCCCACCGAATAATCATTATTCAAAAATAAATCTTCGACTCTCAAAAAGCTCTTTCCAAACTTTCCCTCACAATATTATTTTTTTTTTCGAGTTCGTTTCGTTTTGTTCGAACTCGATATAAAAATAATATTAAACCCTTTGAGAATCGAAATGACTTTTTAATATTAGTAATGATGAAATTTAATAGAATGTTTTCACAATTTTCCCGTCAAAACGTCATTTACTGAAACAAGCCGCTTCCACCTCTCGCATATCCAGCAAACCCAATCATTAATTATCATCCGGTTTACGAGGTACGCGTGTAATTACATGATTGGATGATTATCGAGCGTGATTTTAGCGCCGGTTGTTATCGCTACCGAGATTGTGGATTCAGTGAATGAAAACACTTCCGGCGATTTCTCCTCAAGAAATTATCGTTTTCTCAAAAAACATTTGCATCTCCTCCTGAAGCCAATGCACAGATAACACATTATTACTAAATTCATTCCAATAATTATTACATTTTTTTACAATCCTGGAAATAACAATAACAATTTTACTCTCAATTTTTGTCCCGATGAAAAAAATAATGGAAAATTTTTCGAGATAGTTGTGTGGCAGTTTAAATATTTCTTCCTTCAACACGAGAGTGGAGTAAAAGTCAGGATTCTCCCTCCACTTTTGTCTGGGGATCGGGTGCACATGGTACGTGAGATCCCTTACAAGGGCCGCCAGTTACAGCCGTACATGGCCGGAATGTAGGGATCTCTCTGCTTTTTTGCCATTTCAGCCTCCACTCTCGTTGAATCCCCCGTCCCTTTTACCTTTACCATCATCGTGTCCTTTCCCTGTGCAATGACCCGCAATTAACGCCTTTTTTGGTTCATCATTTCGAGAAAGCGTATCATCCATTCCATTTTTATTCTCCATCATCTCACCCTAAAATAACGAAAAATAATGATTAATCACAATTGCTCGATTGGTTCCAATCAATCAACAACAAGCATTCAACTTAATTTAATATTTCAGTTAATTGGGAAAAACCAAAAAATTTTCTCAGGCTTCCCAGAAATTTCGTGTGACTAAGGGAACAACTGTAAATTAATGATTAACAATTAATGATGATTAATTAATTATTGACTATAATTAACAATTGCAGATTCATATACAACTGACGAGTGGTCGGCCGGGTGGTCAGAATCACAGTGAAACACTCCAGGAGTTCACTCAAGCCAGATATGTACGGATAAGCCTCCAGGGTTTGAGGAGAGGCGGTGGTGCTTTGGCTGACAGACGACGGGCATTCTACTCGATAAAAGAGATCAGCATTGGTGGTAGATGTTTGTGCTCGGGTCATGCATCCCGCTGCCGTTACAGCGCACGACATGGGGTAAATATTCCACTTAACATCATCACTGATTGATTACTCAAATCTCCAATGACTTCATTCTTATTCACCAACTCCTTCACATCATTCCTCTCGCCTCTCACATCTTTCGTGCATCAATATTGCTCGTTTATGACAGTATCGTACAATCTCCCCCAATGATTAATCACTCGATTAATCAGCTATCAATTATCAGCACAAAAGGAGTCGAGTTCTCAGAAAATTTATGTGGGTTAAAATATAAGTGAGCAATTTATTTAGACTGAAGTACATTTTTCAGATTAGTTTTATCATTTGGAGAAAATTCATTGAATATTTTCTCTTGGAGAAAGCGTTCTTTTTTTTTATGCGAGAGGTCGTCATTATTGAGAGATCAAATCATTCGTAAAATTTTCTAATTATCTTGGAACCTCAGGGAAATTGGATTTTTTATGGTGAGCGATGAAAAATATGTGCCTGAAGTAATTTCGCGTGGATAAAAAAAATGTTAAGTTTGCGGAATGAGTTGATTTGGTAGTTAAAAGGTCATTGATTGAGTTTTATTCGTAAATATTTTTTCGAATCTTCATGAAGTTAACGCGCCCATTAATTATCATTGTCCAGAGCCATTAAATACTTTCTCCATAACTTTAAGGGGACTCAGTGGTTCACGTGTGCACACGTGCTCACTTATATGGTCATTGCCATAGTTGGGCACTTCCAAGTGCAGGAGTTATCTTTCGCCTTGTGTGTACCGTCGTGATGCACACTTGCGAAATTTCTCGCTCGACTGTCGGTCACGATCTTAAGTTTAATGTCCAGTCGGTGAAATATTTTCGGTGATAAAGAGAGATCAAAGGGGACACCGGCATATTTTATTTCAATAGAATTATTTTCACCAGGCACTTACATCTCGCTTCACTCACGCAAGAGCCCAGTATTTTAATCCGTTGAGATGCGCCATTTGCTTTTTGCGGAATTACATTGAATTGGAGATCATATATGGTTTTTGGGGGAATTTCGCATTGAAGAATTTTGAACATTCGGTGGTCTTCCAATGGCTCAATTCCCCTGAGAAATTTTGTTGAATTTTTCTAATATAAAAAGGAGAAAAGCAATCGAACTCGCAATATCTCGAAATATCTCGAAATATCTCGAGTGATCGTAGGGGTAAGACCTGCAAGATAAAACCGACCCGCCACCACGACGTCCTAGCGAAATTCTGAAGTTTAAAAAAAGTGAAAAATTTTAAAAATCACGAAAATTTGAAAATGCTGCAAATTATTGGACAAATTTAACCTAGGGGCGGGAGAAGTGTGAAATTTTGAAAATTCAAACTGCAAACATTTAAAAAATGGTATGCAAATTGTTGAATTTATTTGGATATTGTTAAGCTGCACATAAAGTAACTGATAACTGCGGAAAAATAATGATTGTCCACTAAAGGCGTTGCACCACGCAATATGTAGCAAAATGCTCTCCCCATAACGTATACATTATGCTTAATGCACACGAGGGAAGAGGATGTTACCGAAGGTACATAAGGAGAGACAACCCATTCTCGGTTGTTATTTTATTGCCACCTATAAACGACCCGCCACAAGACTTATCTCTATCCACCTAGTGCATCATCACCCCGTGCTCATCCATTGTCCGATGCCCATTCGTAATTGTTTGGTTTATCAGTCTCAATTGTGGCGCGCATTCTTTCATCACATCTGCTCTTTAAAGACAGAATTTTACAATTTATTTACACCTTTATTTAATTTACAAAAAAATTATTGTCTAGAAGTTTCTTTGAAAAATCAACTTTCCCAGATCTTCCGAATAACCAGAATATTTTTTTCAACGAGAATATATTTTTCAACGGGAAAACCTCAGTGATGATTGCACTAGATGCAGACAATCCTATTTTACTAATCAACATAATTTTTGATTCCCCGAGACGTCAATCCAATAGAATCGTCGACATCCGGCGGAAATGAGACACCGGGGCAATGAGAACTCGTACAACATTCGTCATTTATCAGCCTTTCTCTTCTCGAGATATCGAAACATTTTCATAATCGTGAGCTCGAACGTAGGAATTAAATTCGAAATTCAATGCAACTTGTAATTTTTGTTAATTACGGGGTTATAACTCAGAGTAAATCACTCCCTCGATCTTTCAACATATCCAATTGAAAATACAAATTACAGTTTAATGGTGGAACTGAATTTATTTGGGATATTGCAGCATCAGGAATGCGAGTGCGAGCGTCACACATGTGGAGAGAGATGTGACAAGTGTTGTCCAATGTTCAATCAAGTAACTTGGAAGCCAGGCACCTCTGGCAAGGGTTTTCATTGTGAAAAATGCAATTGCAATGGTCATGCTAGCTCCTGCCGTTACGATCCGGAGATAGCGGAGAGACGAATGTCCCTCGATATCCGGGGAAAGTATCGTGGTGGTGGTGTATGCATAAATTGCACGGTAAATCAATCGTTTAGATGTACTTTTAAATTGAAAATTACAACATCGATTCGCTGATTCATGGCTGTTGCAGGATCACACAACGGGAATAAATTGTGAAAAGTGTCAAGTGGGGTATTACAGGCCTAACGGAATACCAATCGACGATCCGTCTCCCTGTGTACCCTGCGATCACTGCAACATGAAGGGAAGCACTGGATTTTGTACACCCGACGAGACTTATCCAGGAAAAGTAAGAATTTTTACTCTATTTCCCTCTTACTCCCTGAAATTTCCAACTGAATCCACCATTCAATATTCCAAATCTAAATTCAAAATCCATTGAACTTTCAATCTAGTAAAAAATTTTAATTTTATTATACGAAGAAATACGAGTAAATTCCACTACAAATATTTGAACTCGTGAATTTAGGTAGCAGGTGCTTGCGAATGTAAACCAGGCTACTCAGGCTTCAGATGTGACCAGTGTGCAGCGGGTTATCGTCAGTTTCCTGACTGCATGCCCTGTCCCTGCGATCCACGGGGTATTCTACCATCGCACGACTGCGAAGGTGATTGTTTGTGCAAAGCAAATGTCGAGGGGGAGCTCTGTGATGACTGCAAGCCCGGATTTTTTTCTCTGACGCGAGATAATCTCGAGGGGTGTCTCAAGTGCGATTGTTTTGGCATGGCCACTGACTGCAGAGCTGCTAAACTCGTCTACCAAACCGTAAGTTTAGTAATTACTCTTGAATAGCTGCACTGATCGAAAAGTAAAAAAAAATATTCACGCAGTTTATTCAGTTATTGTTAAAAATGGGTTCAGGGATCGCGGGGGGTGGAAGGAGACTAGGGGAAGGGAGGGTTTTTTTAATCCAGAGTGATAAAAGAGTAGATCGATAATTCAGGGACATGTAGATATCCGTTAGAAGATGAACTGGATAAGGTTGGTGCACTGGTGACTGTGCTCATACCTTGGAACGATTGAGAGAGGCCTCTTATAACCCGTAATTACGTCGCACGAACGACTCAACGTAATAGCATACTCGGTATAAACGAGGGTGGACGCCTTGTCCTCTATCTTTTCCCATATTATTATAAATATCAACGCCCCAGCCACGGAAATGTGACGTTTACATTCAAATGAAATGGTCTCGTATTTATCGGATCTCCATGAACGATTCCAGTTTCGTCTGATACCTCTTTTAACAATTAACTCTTGACAAATTGTCACTCGATAATAAATCGATTATGGAATAATTAGTCAATCGTAGTGACAACTTATTTTATCAAGTTCTCCAGGATTAATTTGTGAAACCATTAATTTTAGGGGAATTAGGAAAATAATTAGCAGGATAATTGGGACTTGAATTGAATGGAATGGTTTTTATGATTTTGCATGGATGTAGATATCCAGTTTGGATGGCTGGTTAGTAACAGACGTGAATGCGTCGAGGTCAATTGTACCCGGATTGGATCCAGACAACGGATGGCTGACACTTGCATCCTATGAGGTTGAATATGAGAGTCCATTTTGGCTAGCACCCAAGATCTATGCCGGAAATCGTCTGTCTTCGTACGGGAGTAATCTCACTTATGCTGTAACATGGATTGTCATGCGTGGTGACACAAGCGGTAAACCGACCACTGAGCCAAACGTCATTTTAGTGGTAAGTATCGTTTTACTGGCTGTCACTGAGGAATTCATTATTACCAAGGGGGAAATAGAAAATTAATAGAAAATATCTTCGACTCGGTCAAGCACATCAAAACTTTCCATTAAAATTTATCTCGTATTGTTCATTTTATTTTTCAAATCTCTAGAATAGATTTCGTCGTTGAATATTTTTTTACACCACCAAATGGTGGCAAATATAGGGCATTCCGGGGATTTTAGATGGAAATAATTACTAGATCTGGAGAAAATGGGAATTGATGGGTTTTTGAATGTTCAGGGGAAGAATGGAATGAAAATAGCGTATGGCGAGGAGCAATACGGTGGTCAGGAGGCTGAGATTTCCGTGCCGCTTCGAGAGGAAGGATGGTTTCATATTGAGACTGAAGTGAAAAATATTCAAGTGAGACCCAGGAGGACTGAGTATGTGGGGAGGCCTGTTTCCAGGGCCCAGATGTTGAGAGTCCTTGCTGATGTTGAATATGTCATGATCAGGGCGCAGTACCACTCGGAACAGGCTGAGGGAAGGTAATTTAATCGATAAAATTATTATTTCAACTCTTTCAATATCTTCGCCACCAAATATAAATTATAAATAATAAATCGTGCATAAATTATAAAATAAATTCATTGCAATTTTCGAACGTTTTTCACTCTCATTATTATTATTGGTATTTTTTCTTTCAATTTTTAGCTTGGTGTCCGTGGTTCTACCAATTGGTGAAAAATCGAATGAGGGAGTCGAAACATTCGTGGAGCAGTGCACGTGTCCCGAGGGATATGCGGGATTATCCTGCGAGTATTGTGCCTGGGGATATGTCCAAGTGATTTTAAATGGGAGTGATCATCAGGATCATTACGAGTGCATCAAGTGTGACTGCAATGGCCATGCTGGGTCCTGTGATCTTGTTATGGGTGTATGTACAGTAAGTACACAATTTATCTAATGGTTTCATTTACGACTTCATTTGCATTCACTTATTCAACTCGCGTGAAAAAATCTCTGTTTTTCTTTAAGTCAGTGATAATTTTGGTAAATGAGTTCAGGTTGACCAAAAAAACAAAAATCATTGAAATGTGAATTTCTTTGAATGAAAACCATTCTTATCCGCTCACTAGTCAATAACAAGACGAAAGAAGAGAGAGAAACAACAAGGAGGGAAATATATCGATAAATAGTCCTGCGGTAAACTCTGTTGTTCCTGAAATCCCTTGAACCCCCCCTTCCTTTTGCTGTGGCTGTTGACGCGATGAGTGAGTCACATTTAATTCATATTTAAATAGCTACAGAAGTGTAGCGGCGGATTAGTCACTCGTGGTATTCGTTCAGCGATAGTAGATGGTCGGGAGAGGTGAAATAAGACTTTTAGTGAAGTGCCCAGGACTATTAGATAAATCCGTCTTTCTGTGAGTCCATTGTCTTTAAGAAATTTATTGAAAATTATTTTCTATTGATGATAAAGTTGGTACTGCTCTCTGCACTATCGATCGCAGATTCCTCTTTCGTTACCATCAGTTCATTGAGTGCAACTCGACGCAATATATCAGAGGGGGTTGACTAAAGTAGAGGCTCAGTACTGGGGGTTTGAGTGACCCCACCGCCATCGTAGTCCCCCACCCCAAGAGAGAGGGGGCACCACACGCAGCGCTGGGGTGGGGTCTCGCCCGTCAGCCCACGCGGTAACTGCCTCAGTGGTAGTGCCGCTGTCAAAGGGACCAGTCGGTGCGGTAAATGTTAGTTTCATGCTCCCCTGATACTTTTTCGAAAATTTCGAATTTTTCAATTTCAGTGAATACCTCCTCAATTTTCATGTTCCCGTGATAATTTTTCAAAAATTTTGAATTTTCAAATTTCAGTGAAAACCTCCTCGATTTTCATGCTGCCCTGATACTTTTTTGAAAATTTCGAATTTTTCAATTCCAGTGAATACCTCCTCCATTTTCATGCTCCCCTGATACTTTTTCAAAAATTTCGAATTTTCACATTTCAGTGAATACCTCTTGCATTTTCATGCTTCCCTGATACATTTTTGAAAATTTCGAATTTTTCAATTTTAGTGAATACCTCCTCGATTTTCATGCTCCCCTGATACATTTTTGAAAATTTCGAATTTTTCAATTTCAGTGAATATCTCCTCGATTTTCATGTTC
>NW_011887827.1:458689-485753 GCF_000806365.1 Fopius arisanus
TTCAGTGAATACCTCCTCGATTTTCATGCTCCCCTGATACATTTTTGAAAATTTCGAATTTTTCAATTTCAGTGAATACCTCCTCGATTTTCATGTTCCCGTGATAATTTTTCAAAAATTTTGAATTTTCAAATTTCAGTGAAAACCTCCTCGATTTTCATGCTGCCCTGATACATTTTTGAAAATTTCGAATTTTTCAATTCCAGTGAATACCTCCTCCATTTTCATGCTCCCCTGATACATTTTTGAAAATTTCGAATTTTTCAATTTCAGTGAATACCTCCTCCATTTTCATGTTTCCCTGATACTTTTTTGAAAATTTCGAATTTTTCAATTTCAATGAATGCCAATTTCGTAACCCAGAAAATAACATTCACCCCGTCGGCTGGTCACTCAAACCCCCACAACTGATCCTCTACTTTAGTCAGTCCTCTTTGCAATATATCAAAGAGCTCAATTGAATAAAGCAGCTACTACCTTATCGACTTGAATCAATGTAATTTTCTTCATTTCAGTAACATTTTTGCATTAAAAAAATGTATGCAGTGATTTTGATATCAATATTCTCCACTGGTATCAATTAGTTGTTGATTTTCCGTCTTCAGATTTGTGAGCACCACACAACGGGGCCCAAGTGCGATCGTTGTGCACCAGGATATTACGGTGATGCAACCAGGGGAAACCCAGATGACTGTAAACAGTGCGCATGTCCTCTGACCATAGCTACCAACCAATTCAGCCCTAGCTGTCAGCTGGACGATCCTAGAAATCCATTTGGAAATTATGTATGCACACAATGTCCTGTTGGATACACTGGTGACCATTGCGAAAGGTAAATTATACCAAATACCTTTTTTGCTTTCATATTTTACTCTAAATAATTGTTTTTTTTCTAATTAACTTCTTATTGTTTTCGATATTATTTAATATTTGTTATTTGTTATTCTTTGTCTCTTCATTACTATGCACTTTGTCAATGAATTGTTCATTTATATTTTCATCATTCATATTGGTGAGTGAGAAATAAATGGGGAATATTACTCCTGTGGAATGCCGAGGCATTCGAATCGTAAAAGTTTTCATTCCTCTTTACGTTTTATCATTTTATTTTCAAGCTGTGATCTCGGTTACTTCGGCGATCCAACAAAGCCTGGAGGCACTTGCGAGTCCTGTCCCTGCAATGGAGGTACCTGCGACCAGGAAACTGGTCGGTGTTTGGAATGCCGAGGGAATACCGAGGGCTGGCGATGCGACAGATGCAAGGAGGCACACTATGGGGATCCTCTAGACCAAAGTTGCCTACGTGAGTTTATTCATCTCAAAACAATGCCTTTCCCTGTGATTATTGAATTCATCCTAAAAACCCGCAAAATTAATTAACCTACTCTCTTTCCAAACCCCCACAATTCCATTTCACTAAACAATTCCTCCAATTCCTGTAATCAATAAAATCCCGAATTGATAAATCACGATGCATTTAATTTCACCCCGAATTAGTAATCGATGAATATTTCATAAATGAAGCGAAATATAAAAGATTTGTGAAAAAAATTTCGTTATCTTCCCGCATTGAAAAGACATCCTAGTTAATCGGTTCATAACAGAATTGTTAATGATGGGAATAAAATGGGATCGAGTGAAAAAGATAACAATTAATTTATCAGAAGGGATAAATCAATGAAATATATTTTAGCCTGCAGTTGCAATCCTGAGGGCAGCATCTCACGATTATGTGACTCAGTTAGTGGCCAGTGCCTGTGCAAGCCTCTGTTCACTGGTCGTGACTGCTCCACCTGCATCGAGGGCTATGGCAATGTAACTGCTGGCTGTCGTGAGTGTAACTGTGATGTGGGTGCTATCACCAGTGTTTGTGATCAAATAAGTGGTAGCTGTGTATGTGCACCAGGCGTCAACGGAGACAAGTGTGATGTGTGCGAGAAGGATCATTATGGATTGTCCATCGATGGCTGCAAGGGTGAGTCCCACCAATATTCTTTCCCATCCGTTTTATCGACATTTTATTTCCACCGGGTACCGGAGTACATTCGATTTTCGTTTTTATTTACTCTTTTCCCGCGAAAAACCCCCGAGCCAAATCGTCTGCCATCCTACGCTAACAGAACTCCTCCCACCCACGCGTAAACAGGAAATTAACAAGTTTTGAAGACACCGATAAATAAATCGACCCCTGGGAAAATGCATTTTGCGTTGCACTTGTCGATAGCGAGTATTTACACATGGATCACTATGTTTTTATCGATTTTCGGGTTTTCTTTAATTAGGAAAAATCGAAGGATGAAACCATTTCAATCTGATCAATTTTCCTCCAATAATTAACGCAATCGATGAAGCCGTTAATTTTCGGAGACTTTCCACTCTTCTATAATTATAAAATGGATTATAATAATTTTTGAAAAGGCTGAATTGAAAAAAATGATATATGGGATAAAAAATAATTATGACGCGTCACGATATGTTGAATTGGTCGTAAGTCTGAAGAATGTACGTAGGAAAATTAACGATGGGCGTAATAATAATGGAATAGTCAAAGAAACTTGGCAAAAAGCTGTCGCTGCTCTCTCAGCTCGTTTCGAGATGTTAATGAACTTCCTATGGAGGTGGGTGACCATGAGCATATCTCGAGGGACTTTTCACCAGGTTTATTCTCACCTCCAGCCCACGTGTGTGGACAGTAGATTAGTGAGTCATCCAGAGGCAATTGAAAATGCCAATGCACTTATCCGTCTCTCATTCATTTCTGACTATTGCTAATTAAAAACAATGATTTTTCATTTCGATCGGAGTTATTAAAAATCCAATTAACTGTCTGGAGGAGTTGCTGAACCTCTGATCTCTTCTCATAACTGTTATTCAGCTTCACACGTGCTGCAAGCTCGCACCTCAAGTGCTCGTTTATAATATTCATTTGTGGTGAGAATAAGTGTGCATAGCGTGCCAACGTTGCACGACATTTTCAAAGCGTTAATTTACACCCGATGGTGATACCCCCGGGGGTATGATGGATTTATGGAGGTGGGGCTTGTTGAAACAGTACATCCGGTGGGTATTTTCATGGGTTATTGGGAAGAGAGTCATTAGGATTTTCTGGTTGTTGGGATTTTTATTATTCTTATTTTTCGTGTTGTCGAGGTGCAAACATTCTTCATTCTGAGAATATAGACAGCAATGTGTTGGCTTTACGCAAAAATTCGTAATTTGTTGCCTTCATGTTCGTATTCTTATATAACCGAGGAGTATCTCTGCTTTCGATGTACCTGGGTAGGATGGCGTCTGTTACTTCTGCGATTGAATTATATCTCAGGATTTTCAGGGGGTGAAGAGTGACTTTTATTGAACAATCGGGTTTTTATATCAATTAAATGTTGACTTCGTGTGTCATTTCAACCGATTTCAACACTCGAACTGCTCGGGAAGAATTGAATATTTTTTGAGAGATGAGAAATCTCATATTCGCGGTGATGTCCGAATTACCGAGATCCGAGTGTCTCCTGGAGGAGTTGGTACACTCGCTAATGATGCAATCGGTTCATCTGATAACAAAGTCAACTTCCTTTCCTCTGAGTGCCACTCTGTGCCCACCTGACTGCCAATGCGTGGGTCGGCTCTGTACCGGGTGTCTTCTCAAACTCATCAACACTTTAATATAATCCGTAAATCCGAGAAATAAAATTTATCACCCGGGGAAAATCCTCCAGGAAATTCTACCGTTAATACTATGAAAAATCTCACAAAGCCATCGCAACCCAAAAATTCTTATGACGTAAATTTTCCATGACAAAAAATTTACACTCACGTTTAGTTAACGTGTATTTATCGTTTAGTAATCGTCCTTCGTTTTTAATTATGTAAATAAAAAAACGATTAGTCGAGAACGAATAATGATAGGAAACTTTAACAATCGGGTGAAAATTATAATTTTTATACGATTCGTGGGATTTTTGAGTCCGTCAGTGAAAATTTAAAGATAAAATTTGTGGATTGAAATTTTTCGCGAGACGATGGAGTCACCCGTTTTGTGGGGACCGGATCAACACCTGGTCGTAGGACGGCTCGAGATCCTGGTAAAGATCCACTGTGAAAATATATAGGTATCGGATTTCTCAGACTCGGAGTTTCATTCATGAGTCCAACTCTTTCCATGAATCAAATTTAACTGAATGAAAAAGATACGAAAAATGTTGAGTTCCATTTAAACCGGGAAGTTGATTCAATTGTCGATATGATGAAAGAAATTGTTTATTTTTGTTCGCTGGCGAGAATGAAAGAGACGATTGGGATTTTGATCGTAAGAATTGATAAATCTCGGTGTTTCGTGGCTTCTGGAGCTGTCCATGGGGGGAATTGATTTTGGTTGGGATCGGGAAGGGGATGACAAAAACTCGACGGATCCGCGGAATGTAGTCTTGTGATGCTCCAACTTACGGACAATTTGATCGCACTACCAAGACCCACTGCATCGACAGCACATGTTTAGGTTGTTTAGGATTTTTAATTTAACTTTCACTTTCAAAATTCGTTCATTCATTTCTAGTTGTCCTGAAATGATAAAAATAATTTCATCTTTAGGAAGAGAAAGTTAATTCGAAGAAATTGATCTTTAATTTATTGATTCAACAAAATCGATTAATTCTCGGTACTTTCCCATAAAATTACAAATAAAATAAAATATCGGAATAACTCTCTGAGATTATTGCACGGGAATATCGCAGATCAGATGGGAATTTTTACCCGATAATTTCCGTCCACAAGACAGCCACGGCCCGATAATGATATCGATAAGCACGAGGCAAGCGAAGAAATTTCAAGTAATGGTGTAAAAATAACCGAGAATGTTCACATTAATTTCAAGAATCTACTGGCTAAGTTGAATAACGAGAAAGTCAATTGCTGTAATAAGGTTATTTTCCAGTGGAATTGCTGATTAAAATCTTCGAGATACCAATTGACACGGCTTTCCCACAGATTCTTGGAAATCGATAGGTCGAAATCGAATATCGTGGGGTATTTTATTGTCCTCGAATAAATGTCCACCCACTTGTTGTATTTCACACATCACGTGGATTAAACATGTGGATTTTGAAGAGCTTAAGGCGAATGAAATGTGTCGAGCTCGAGAGAATACGATTCTCGTAGAGGAAGTTCTAAATTTGATATTCAATCCCATAAATTCTTCATTAACCGAAAAAAAAAAATCGTTAAACACCTCAACAGCTTTCAATTAAATTCTCCAACCAATTGCAATGATGAATTAAAAAATTTAATGTCACTTCGTCGATGTTGAAAGTCTCAATTTTTTTAGGATGAAATTTGACGCGCAATTTCCTCGAGTACAGAATAATGTATTACCGGGTATTGAGGCAATATATACATTGCACACGTGCGGTGATTGTATCTGAAGCACTTGGCTCATTGTCTCCATTCCTGGGGGAGCATTGTATATCGGTATGCAGGGTAGGACATTGCCTGTTTTTTTATTGTTAAAAAGACGTTTGTGAGTCGAGTTGCCGCTCTGGTTTATCACCCAGGAAACATTAAAAGTTCACCGATAAAGCATCGGTACGACTCAATTAATTGGCCAATGTATTTACTTCCTCTGTTTCGAGAACTCGATAACGAGTCGCGAAAAATACGACAAAATTCCACTCTAAAAACAGTTGGACCATTCCAAGACATTCCTCCATTGCACTTTCATGAAAATTGACGAAAAATTAATATGACAATTTAATTCTCTCCCCAATTCTCAGACAAAATGTTCTCTTCATATTCGAATTAAAAGAATTCTGTGAAATAATTTAATAGCAATATTATCATAATATTATTATTGTATGATTATTTGAATATATTTTTAAACAATTGAATAATATTATTATGATGGTTTTATTGATTAATAATTTATTGGGGAACGTTTTTTTTTTGGCAATTTGGAATTTGGAACGGGGGAAAATGGGAAAACTGTATTTATTCTTCGGGTAATTATATTCATGATCTGGTTGGGGATCGAGTGCAATCGCGATTACTCGGCAGCTTCATATATTTCTGTTATCTCGATCAAGCACCCGGTGTACTGCCACTTGTCCGCTGAGGATTTCTATCAGTTGTACTGAGAGAAGGTAGATGAGAGGTGGAGTTAAATCCAACTTCAATTGCTATTCAATTCAGAAAATAATTACATACAAACATATAAAACTGCATTTCACTGATACTTGCAATCTCATTAAAAATTTTTCATACCCTGAATGAATAATTTTCTTTGGAAAAAATCAATTGATATTTCGTTGTCAATTCAAATTTAATTTAAATTCATATAATTGACAATTCAGAAAACAATTACATTTTTTAAATTCATTTCGGTATAGATCTGATTTTTTTTTTTATTATTCATTGAATATTTCGGAATTGAATCCTCCCAGACATTTTAAGAACATTGTTTTTTCAATTGAAAATCGTTCTAAATTATTTTTTTGAAAAAGCCCCTAGCAATAAATAATCTGGTGAATTAATTCACTAGATTCTCCCAAATAAATTTAGAGGACATACTTTTTTGAAAAATTGCGTGTTCGATGGATTTCAGTCTTTTTGAATATTCATTACTGAATATTTTCGCGGTGAATGATAAGAAGTGTTTTACGATATATTAATCACGAAAACGTTTTAACGAACAAGTGAAATAAACCGAAAACAGCAATAAATCCGTCACCGCGGAGCTGATGGGTTTTCTCGAGTATATTAGGGATGAGTTAAAAAATTGAGTGGTACGGCTGTGCGAGAGGCTGATTAGCAATTAGTTAGACCTTGGGAATTGAGACTCCATTAGCGACGTTATCTCTCATCAGACGCAATACCCTGTACACACTTGTCCCTATCTGCCATCCCATTGGAATATCCTATAATTTTCACATGAAAAATGAATAAAACCCCGAGTGAACTAAGTAAATTCAAGTTTGTAGAGATTTCACTGTTTTATGAAGAATTTACATAATAATTTGTCCCCATGCTGGTAAAAAGTTAATCGATTTTCTAATGGAAATTTTCATTTGCTTCCCGTCGTTTGTATAAATTTTCCGTGTCATTATTAGTTCAGCTGGATGGTGTCGGGAAGGTAATTGAAATGTCTCAATTGCATTCTATTTTTAGGGAGAGCAGTTGATTGCAATTATATTCACTCGGGGATTTAATTGCATCTGAGAAGTGAAAATTCTTGGTATTTTTTGATTGTTGATTTTGTCGCGTTCGTCAACTCATTAATGACAACAAAAAGTATTGTTTTAAAAAAATCGGGACTTGCGAGATTGCAATTACTTGAGTTTGAAAAAATCTAATTATTTTACCCGACGCAGTTAAAGAATAATTTACCACCGGAGAAGTTAATTTTCTTAATAAATAACGGGGTAGAATGGGCTGTTATTTGAAGAGTTTTAGGTATTTCCCTTCCGGAAATTTAAATGGTCATAATTTAAAAAAAAAACGGAGGCAAGTACCGGGATAATCACCCTGAGAATATCCTCACTGCATGAATTTAGACCCCAGGTTACCGAGATGGGATTTTTTTTTAATTCATGGGAAGAGTCAGGTCGATCGCTCTCGAAAATAACGGCCGATCGTAAATTTCATAAGAGCATGCCAGACTGTTTCACCTCGAGTGTACTTCTCGGAGGTACATTCACCATTTTCCAATGGCTAACACCAAGAATGGCGATATTATATTCAATACCACCGGGGATTGAATCGTTTAATTGATAAGATATGGGCTTGATGCAATATCATAAATATACTGGGGCCTCGATAACACGTGGATATATCATCGGTGGGGGTGAAAACATCGCGGGTAATTTTCCCCTTTAAAAATTGCTCAATCCTCAAAAAGTTGAACGAAACATTTCTATCATGTTCAGATATTAATTAAAATTAAAATCATTGAAAATTATATTCGATTGACCACGTTTACGTTTCAAGCAATAATTTTTACGGAAATTCTCACGTAATTTTTTCCAGTACTTTTCTCTCTGTGCAGACGGATCATGAATTTTCTTGAATTTCACTGTTGTTATCATTGAGATTGGATTTTAAAGAATGACTATGAGATATAATCGATGACAAATAGTGCCCGTCCAAGTATACGTTTGAGAATCAGTCAAGGAGTGTAAAATCTTTAGAACATGAATCCTAGTCTATGACTACGTTCATAAATCATAACAGCCGCAGTTCTGCCTCATGGGGTTTGTGGGCTCGGGTAAAAAAAAAATGGTAATCGAAGTGTTTTTTCCAAATTTTCAAAAAATTTCTGGAAAACGTTTTAGAATTTTTTTTTTTGAAACGAAAAAAATCGACAAGCAACACAATTTTTGGGAAATGTTTTGAAAAATTTTTCAACAATTATATTTATAAACTGGACAATAGTTGAGAGATGAAAATAATTTTTTTTTCAAAAATCGATGAAAATCCATTTTTTCAGAAATTTTTGGAAAATTTGGAAAAAATATTCCGATTGCAATTTTTTATTTTTTTCGGGTAAACTTGTGAGTTCTGAGTAGCGGACCTCTCTATTAGTCCAAAGAAAGATTTAATTTGATTGGGAGATGAAAATTAATTTTTTTTTCGAAATTCGATGAACATGAATTTTTTTCGAAAATCGAGGAAAAAATTTTTTTTCTTCGAAAATCGATAAAAATTAATTTTTTTGAAAATTCTCGTGAACACTCGTGATTTCTGAGTAACGGACCTCTCTATCAGTCCAAAAAAGATTTAATTTGAATGGGAGACAAAAATTGATTTTTTCTTCAAAAATTTCTGGACCATCACCCATGAAAATCGATGAAAATTAATTTTTTTGAAAATTCTCGTGAAAACTCGTGAGTTCTGAGTAGCGGACCTCTCTATCAGTCCAAAGAAAGATTTAATTTGATTGGGAAATGAAAATCAATTTTTTTTCGAAATTCGACGAACATGAATTTTTTTCGAAAATCGAGGAAAAAATATATTTTTTCAAAAATCGCTAAAAATTATTGTCTTTGAAAATTCTCGCGAACACTCGTGAATTCTGAGTAGCGGATCTCTTTATCAGCCCAAAAAAAGAGTTAATTTGAATGGGAGATAAAAATTGATTTTTTTCCCAAAAATTTCTGGACCATCACCCATGAAAATCGATGAAAATGAATTTTTTTGAAAATTCTCGCGAAAACTCGTGCGTTCTGAGTAGCGGACCTCTCCATTGGTCCAAAGAAAAATTGAATTCAATTGAGAAATGAAAATAAATTTTTTTTCAAAAATCGATGAAAATATATTTTTTGTCGAAAATCGATGAAAATTATTATTTTTTTAATTCTCGGGAAAACTCGTGAGTTCTGGGTAGCGGACCTCTCTATGAACCCAAAAAAAGATAGAATTTAATTGAGAAGTGAAAATCCAATTTATTCGCAGAAATTTTTGGAAAACTTAGAAAAAATATTCCGATTACAATTTTTTTTAGCCGGGCACAGATGATTGCAATTTCCTTATTTCTTTATTCATCCCACAATTGCGATTGCCCAAAAATTAACACGTGAATTTATCAACAAACAAATGGAATATCTTCTCTCAATGATTTCACTGGCAATTGGCAAACACCGATTTATCTCGGAAACTTTTCAATAATCAACTAAATTTCCAAGAAAAAAGTTATTTTGACGATTCCTCGTAAAATCCCGCCCAACCGATGACAATCGATATTTGCAGTCTGCGCAATTCGACTTGTGAATTATTATCAATTGCCTATTGTTCAGTTATTCATGAATTTTTGCGAATGCCTGAGTATCCTGGCAAACGCTTTCTCAATAATCTCAGGGTGATAAAACGGCTAGGTACATTAGTCATCTAATTCACGAACCACAAATGCCAGATCTCCCCTGATACCTTAGATCCTGTAGGTTCAGGTTTGCTGGTGTTCCTCGGGGCTAAAGGTGTATATCAAGTAGCTGACGAGATGGTGATTCGCTTTTAAATGCGAAATTGCTAAACGTCTCTTCAGGGTATCCTGCGGTGTCCCGAGTTGCCATATTAATGCACATAAAAATCGTTGATTTATCTGACCCATGAAACTTATTCAGAATAATTCATTAAAAAATCCTTTTCATCAACATTTCCATATTTTCCCAATATTTCCCTGACGAATAATTCCCCATTATTCGTAATCGATAATTCTTCTCGATTGTCGTCTCCTAATAATTTTGCAATTCAAAAATAATGTAATCTCTGGATAATAATAATTGGTTTTCCAATTATCTCCCGGAGATAATTTTTTTTCGTTGAATAGAATTTTTTCGGAAATTACGACTGACTGTCGTCATGAGAATTTTCAATCTATTAGAGGGAATTGAGAGGATCCAGTGGTTTTTCGTTTTCACTTGCAGGTGCAATTAGTATTTGAATATAAAATGAGTGCTTGTCTCCTGGGGCATTCCCCATGACCTGCTGTCGCCAGGGCGCGGCGCCAGATTTTACTGTCTCTCCCCCAAGGTTCACCAGTCATAAATATGACAATAGAACTCTGACCCACAAGTGCCCCTGAATTGCATCTAAATCCGTGCCCCCCCTCCGGATTTTCAAGTGCAGGTAATTCTACCTGCTATTCACTAAAAATTAATTGATCCTGTGACACTTCCAGGTAAATATTTTCCGGGACTGATTTTATTGATCAGGATTATCCCTATTTAAAATATTTACACTTGTAACTGGCACTTTTATTGCACTTCACATTTTCTCACATTTTTATGAGATTTTTCTTCCAGTGGAAGGAAATTAATGAATGTACTTGTTCTGCTGCAATTCGAATATCAGTATCCCATAAGAGCGAAGGAACTATTAATTTTGCATCTTTGACAATCGACAAATGACCCCGTCAGGAGCGTACACGTCTGGTTACATATACGTTTGTCAACCTCGGCATTTCCCGTTGATTCTGCCTCGATATGTAAATCCCATCCCCAAGAGAATTCGTAATTCATCATTATCAATTTTCTATCTTCTAGATTCAACGAGAGGGAATAAATAAACCTCGAGCGCTTTGAATCAGCAGTCGGAGCTCAGCTCCTCTTCATTATGATTTCTATCTTATAATTGCATTCGCTCGAGTCCATTTTCCCGTGGATTGAGCAAATAAGTAAAATTCATTTCACCATAATTAATCTCGCGAAAAAATCTCTCTAAAGCATTCCGATCTATCAAACATGGACTAAAAAAAAATATATATTCTCTATTCTCATGAAAATTATAGAATACAATTTATTCTCAATTACAAATTCTCCGAATTTATTCACTCCATTAATTTTTTTCATCATTAAAAAAATGCTGAATGATTATTGTCAATTACAAATATTTACAATGATCTCTGATTCTCAATTTTCAACTCGATTCAGAATTCATTGAATTTTTTTAACTAAAAAATCACGAGTGAACAAAATCATGAGAAAAAAAAACATTTTTTTTAAATGACTAACAAATAATTTAACATGAACCAATCAGAATTTTTAAATTTACGAATAGTATTTGGGGAGACCACTAGCAGGTACCGTAAACCTACCCCACGCCATTCATGGGTCATTGATACCCAATAAGGGGCAGGTAAAGGAGGAGGGGGTAGTGGTTGGGGCGGGTAAAGGTGTAGTGATTGGGGAGGGGGAGGTGTATTTGCAGGTAAATGGGGCCTCAATAATATTTGGCAGGGGTATCATCCCCTTTTGGGTACTTAAGGGTGTGCTCTTGCATGATTTCGTCAGTTGTCCCTGAATCTTCATACAATAAAAACGACTGGTGTTTGCCACTCGAAGATTAAAATTCTCAAACGATAAGATTCATTTTGAGACAACCAGTGCAATGGCTTGTACAAAGGTGAATATCTTGTAATGATTACCAATCATTGGAATCCAGTAAACCATCACGTGTCATCATCTAAATCCCGTGTTTCATCCAAGACTCTAGAAATTGGGAAGGCCGATATCCAGGACGTGGACCTAGAGGAGCAATTGGCTATCAAGTACCTGATAAAACGCAGCAGAAAGATGACTGAGTGCTCGATACAACACAACGAAGTGGAGAGCAAGGATTTTTCACTGGATAGATCAGCTAGTTTTGCTTATCTCGGCCTTGTCCATATTTCTAATATTGAGGATACAACGGAACCAGAGGGGAACAATCGGACGAGTCCATCGGAGGATGACGAAAAATTCGTCAAGCCTAGGGTCATCGAGTGCGGATACTGCACCAAAATTTTCTTCAGCAGGAGCACCTATCGGAGACATGCCCTCAAGCATGTCAGGGTTGTACGATGTGGAAAGTGTGATAAACCACACAAGGACATCATCTGCTTCAGGAGACACGAGATGAACTGCGGGAAGAGGTACGGCTGCAAGCGCAGGTGTTCGGGATTTTCCAATTCTCCTCGTGTCGATGTGACCTCTCTACTTAAAATAAATCTGATGGAGCTCTGGAGGAAGTTGACAGTCTCAGGAGGAAGAACTGGAGGAATCGATGTTCAATCAGACTGATAACTTTCCAGAAGATATATCCACCATTTTCTTATTTTGCATTTTATAAATGCGTGAATGATTGAATGGGATTGTGAATGGTTTGATGAAGTCTTCGAAGAATTTTCTCATTAATCGTTTGTAGCTTCATGTGAATTTGTTCTCTCATTTTGTTAACCAGAAAAATCCACTGGAATGAAATCGACAATTTATGAGTTTCAAATAAAGATTCTTTTTATTTTCACACAATCATGAGTTCATTCATTTTATGAGGGAAAATTTCAATTCCATGAATTTTTCTTCTTCAATTTGAAATCCCAAAAATTTATATTTTTTCATTCCATAATTTCGAAAAACATGGAAAATTCTTACTCTTCATCTGATCAATCAATGATCCTGGAAAAAAATAATAATTCTTCAGAATGCAATATGGCATTGGAATTTTGAGCTGGAGCTGTCATCAGGATAGCGACGAGTAATGATAAGACACGTTGAAGAAGTCCATAATTCCATAAAATCACGAAAGTCTTTAACCACTTTATCGGTATGAAACTCGTCCCCAGGACGATGGTCAGCTATTAGTTTCCGGTTGTTTGGCTCCCGGTTTGCGATCTAGGAATGTACGGAGGGAGGGATTGCCACACGAAGATACCGATGAGACCGAAGAGATGGATCTTCACCGTGGCAATCACCTCCTGGGTGGTCTCGGTCCGCTACCGCCATCGGCAGTCCATTCCCCTCCTCTTTCCCCTGCTGGTATTGAGTCATTTCACATGCTACTCTCGTTTTGCCAAGGCTTAAATACTCATTTCTGTCATGCAATCGATATGTACATCTTCATCGATTAATTGTCAGCTGTCCATTTCCATATTTTTTTCATTGACATCAATAATCAACATTCACCGCCCATAAAAAATATTATAATCCAAAAATTATAGAGGAAACAATTTTTTTATTGACAGAATTATATCTTAAATATATCCAAAATATATTTAGGAAATTGTAGAGTCGAATTAATTTTTTCTCATTTCAAATTTCAAAAGTTGACGATTGAAAATGAAATTTAAATTTCACTTGGTGCATCCCAGGTTATTAATGATTAACGTTCCATTTTTTTTTAACTATCTCTCATCCCACTGTCATCGTAACTATAAATTTTTCATAATTCCCACATTGTTAAATTTGGCATGAATATTTGAAAGTGGATGGTGCATTTCGCGCCTCGGAGGCACGAAAAATAGGTGTGCCGAGGACTATCGGTAATAGCCACCCAAATTCCTGTATTCATCATGCCGCAATGAGTAGCCAGAGATCGGTGTAAAAAAATCACCGGTTAAATTGGAAGATCGATAGCTCCACTTAGATCGAAATAACTCTATTTTATCCAGCTATTTCATCGATAAATAACACCACTCGAATCGCTCGATTTAATGGGATAATATATTTTGTGCAAGCGGGTTATTAACATAAACCTCAAATCCTATTCCGGCTTAACACGGTGTAACCGATCACGATTGTGCATAATTAGTCCACGATGTTGTTTGCAATCGGTACGGCACGAATTTGTTACTCGTCGATTTATTTATCTGCAATTTCCATTCGATCTCTTTATTCATTTTTTCTCTTGCTCTTTCACCCGGAGAAAACTGGACACTAAAATTTTTAAATCAATTTATAATTAATCGGTAATAATAATACTCGTTAAAAAAATCAAGTCCATAAAATTAAAACTATCATGTTCTTGATTTTATGGAAAAATGATCGGTAAAGATTATCAAAAAATAGGATTTTCCGGGAGATTTAGAAATTCATTAAAATTTTATTGACTATCGGTGAAAGAAAAATAGAGACAGGATTTTATTTGAAAAATTACCCTAATAGATCGTATTCACTACGGAAATCGGTAGTTGAGTAATTTTCGGGAGCAGATCTGAGCGAAATTTCCATAAAGTCGAGTTAAAATTCGGCAAAACGAAAAATGGTAATTTTCCGTCAATATTATATAATTTAACGTCAGATTCTCTGGTAAAAAATTCTGAACTACCACTCAGCTACACGATTACTATTCGTTGAGTCAATTTTCGAGATAAATTTCTTTCCGTGGAGATAAATACCCGAAATTTGGGGTTGTAAAAGAAAATGTTTTTTTTTAAATGTTTTTTTTCGCACTGGAATTTTTAAGAGAAGGAGAAGAATTTTGCAGACGTGCAACCTGTCACGTGACTGTTTTAAACAATTTTTTTTTTAATATAAAAATGAATTCAGATGAAATAATTCAATCGAGGGGAGATGATCGCGGGTGGGAGTAAAGTCGGGAGATAAACGAGACGTTCGAAAATTCAGGAAACAGGTGTGCGGTTGAAGGAATAAAAAATGTGAGACTCTTGTGGAGATGTCTAATCTCCGTTGGTTACGGCGATAATGACGTTGCGTGTAAACAGCCATGTTTCCCAGAAAATTATCAGCCAAGGGAGAGAAAAGAACACGGTGAATACGCGCATTTACGAGAGGAGACACTCGACTCGTTTTATTCATTCACTCATCCAAAATTACACTGGAAATTTTCAATTCCCAAAACGATTCTTAATTAACAATTCCATTAATTTACCGAATATTCACTCAATTCTCAATTCTAAATTCCAAATAAACAAAAATTTTGAAAATTCAGGCGATGAATTTTCCTAGAATTTTCCAACAACAAATTCGTTAATCCTCGAATATTCAATTCATTTTGAATTCCAGGAGATCTTGGAAGTGTTTAAAATTTAGGTGAAACTGTAACAGAAGTTTCGGGGAATCCCCGAGGGTTGACCTTTTCCTAATCCGCCCTGACCCACCCCGCGCGGTCATCAGGGGACCGGTCCCCTTTGTTCGGAGTCCGGGGATTACAATGCAGCCCTTTCCATTTTATTATCCACTTGTTTGTCATTGAAACATTGCCTCAATTACCGAAAAAGTCTATTCAATGTCGCATTAACAATTGACTTCAGACTTTCTTCCCTGAAAAATTCTCGGTACATCGTTCGCTGTGAGAAAATCACTTTTGAGATTTCCAGTGAAAAACAATAAATTAAACACTTCAAAAGTCGAACACAATTTGTGCCGAGGTTTTAATTAAAAATCGGAGAATTTTGTGGACTATTGACAAAGGAATTAACAATTGTATTGAATATGGAGGATTAGTGGAAATTTAGGGGCTCGTGGGAACAATTGAAAAGTCAATCACGTCGTGAAATTTTCAATCATCCGACTTGACATTTATGTTAATAACGGGAGGAGTCAAAAATTCCGATAAAATTCCGGTGATTCAATACGACATGTCATTCCCACTTAAAAATTTAATCCCTCGGATCTCAAGATCAAAGACCTCTCAAACATGACTAGAAGAAATTCGATATTCAATCCAGAAAATGCATTTTCACCATCGCCCCACAAATAAAATCAATCCCCCCCACCATAATTAATTCAATCAACAATTTTAACAGCCAATCATTGAACATTATCGAATATCTCCTCGTAATGATTTTCCTAATTCAATAAAATTCTAATTATCGACAATGATCGATAATGACAATCGATAATTATTTCGATTTCTCCCTCGAAATAAAATAGAGATGAATAAAAATAATTTATGGTCCCCTCAAATGTCGAGTGGTTTTGATCCGCGAGTTGAGGCGTTAAAGTTGTCGTTTTGCAGATAAAATAACGATTTAAACCACGAGTGAATAAAATGCAACTTTATCGATAATAATGTACCAGGTGGTACATTCGTAATGACATTAGGCATTCCCCCCCTCAGATGGTGTCGGGGGGAGGTGATTTTATTGATCTCTAATCCATGCGGACGTTGTATATGCGGTTAATGGTTATTTTCACCTGAGGGCGTAATTACCCTGTATTATCTATCGCTGACTTGCTGAACACGAGATATTGGACACAGCGTGGGTGAAGGGGTATAACGAATTAATAACTAAATCTCGCCGGATGCATTAATCATAATTGTCGTATCGATAACATCCCATTACTCCAGGGTCAGTATTTCAATCGTAACGCGTTATTTTGACATTTCTGAACTGAAAATCGAAAAAAATCCATCCCACTCGCTCATTTTTTGTCGATATCTCGGAATCTGGAGAAGACAGCCAAATCTTTATTGGACCTTTTTTCTAGAGTTGCATTAGAGCTACAAAAAATGTCCTACGGATAATTCGCTGTCTCCTGTAGATTCAGAGATATTCGTCGAAGTGTTCGGGTAATTGTGGAATTTTTCAATTTTTGTCTCTCACGGGTCTGGAACTCTTGCATAAATTATATACCATATTATATACTCAGCTCGGTGATCCCGGAATACAAGGGCCTTCTTTGATCCTATTTCTTTTTCAACTACATTTATGTGACAATTTTTTTTAATTCCATTTCGTGTCAGTGGGCACTCGTCAAGTGTCCGTTTGAGATCGGATGGGCTCTCGATGGAACAGACGTCCCCGATTTCATTATTTTTTTATATATCCTGTCATTCAGATTTGGCAGTTCCACAAAAATCACCATGACAACTGGTACTCGCCCTTTAATACTCCCCAATATTTCTAATTCGCAATTATTCCCAAAAAATTCAATAAATATTCAATAAAAATCACGGAATATTTTAATTAATCCGAATCACGGACTCGTTGTTCCTCGGTTTTATAGGGATGGAAGGGAATAGATCGGGAAGGCAGTGAAATAAATTTTCAAGTTTATCACAGACCACGAAATCTTTTTTATTATTTATTTTTCACAAAGTTGGAAAAATTCAAGAGGTACACCTATTTAGACTCTCGTTACTTCGCTCTCTCGTACCCGACTTTAGTCTGAGGTTAATCTTCACTCCGGCTATAATTGAATCCGGAAAAGCGAGAGCGGCAAAAATATATGTGCATGCATATTGCGCGCACTGAGAGTTTCATGAAGTAATTACGGTGGTCCACCACTTGGTCATTTGTATTATTCAAGCCCTGAAGAAATGACTCCATGAATTGAATTAATAATTATTCATTCAAACTCACCAAATTAATTCCGCCAAATAATATTTATCCATTCGATAATTATTTATTCATCCACTTCTCCCGCACCTCAATACAATTTTCATACAAAAAAAATCACTTCCCCAATCTCTTGATTTTTTACTTCACAGGACTAGTTAATTAATTTCTTCAAGTTGATTACAATCGTTTAATCAATTTCTTATCACTCATTTTGGTAAATTCGGGTTGTGAATGGTTTAGTATATTTAATGTTGTGCCTCGGGTGATTTTTCTCGGTCTGAGATGAAGGGTGTGCGGTTTACGATGGGAATTAAAGACTCTGAATGATAACAACGGAGTCTTATCGATGTGGGTCTCGATATCAAACCGATTAAACTCTATCTGCCATCCCTTTGGCGTCTGTCACCATTTTTATCCTCTCCCTGATGTACAGAAAGCTTTATCTTTGATTTACGATGAACTTCGCGAGCAACAAAGTCCTCACCTAACATTTAATCTCTTGTCCCAGAGAAAAAACCCTGCGCTCATCAATTCATTCAATTTAATCAAAAATTCTTTCGTATTAAACGATAATTTACAATAATTGATAATTCTTTTTTTAAAAAACAGACAAGTCGAACTCGCAAGCGATCGATATCTCGATAATCTGTCACTCTTAGACTTTCCCGAGTAATTCGAATTAATGAAATTCTCAGATGATTTTTTCAACTCGATCTCGTTAGGCTAAAAATCTGGGTATGTGGTAACAACAGGGAATACCTGGAATAAATATTGAATTCTTGAATGCAATTGTCGGTGACAGGCGATGTCAGTGTATCCCCGATGGTTGGCATACGTGGAGTATATCCTAACCAGCCAGGAATATACACCAGCTATTCCCCTTTCTCAAACATAAATTAGTGTCCTGCAAGGAGTAGACGCGGAGGCAGCAGCCAATGCCGGAAACAAATTCCACCAGTCGGTGTCTACCTGCCACGTGCAATTAACACGTGATAAGCTATTTATCATTGACTGTTCGATAACAAAGTCAGGGGAACGGGTTTTGCTAAAAAAAAAAAAGCAATTTCATTCAATTGCTGGAATTACGTCTAGCTCTCATAATTTTCACAACCAGTCAATGACGTATTCATTAATATCACGAGAAACAGTCGAACTTTATTTTGCCACTTATGGTATCGAGCTGGGACTTCTCAGGGACTGAGACTGAAACTTTTGGAGTGAAGGAATGATTTCAAACAATTCACAAAAAATTTAAACAACGAATAAAAATCCCCAAACAACGGACTGAAAGAGAGAAAAAAAACAGTAAAGATGAAAGAAAAGAAATGAAGACGGAACGACTCCCCTCGTGAATTCGAAATGAAATTTGATTGATCGGCCCGATGGACCATTGAAATAGGTGAAAGACCCAATCGGTCTGATCCACCCACGTGTCTCACCCAAAACTCAATCGTCGATTCCAGATTCTCCGCGGATGTGAACACACAAAAACCTCGATCCAAACACTCGACTGAAAACCGACATCCACATGTGTACTGGTAGGGGTAAAAATCGGTGGGGAAGGATGGAGATAGGAGAGCAAAATCCGAGGCTAATGGTAACCGCGCCAGTGTCTCGAGAGCTGCGGTCCAGGAAGGTGCGCTCACCTCTGGCAGCATCACCTACCGCGATCAACAAGAATTGCCCCTAGAAAAGTTTCCCTCATCCCTCAAAAATCAATTATCCTCTCAACGGCAAAACAATTTCATAGTAGATCAAAGAAAATTCAATCAAGACATAATCAGTGACCGGTAATACGAGTTGATAATAGTTACTGGTGATTTAAAAGAGAAAAATGAGAGATAGTTAATGATGAGTGATATAAAAGTGTCAGTGATTGTTGATAATTGACTATGGGGATGGGAAATGCAGCCCGGAAGTGCCAAGTGGATACTGGCCCTCGGCCTGATGGTCCTGGCCCAGTGGACATCAACGGTGGATACCCATCGCCATCGTCATCATCATAATCGGCTGTCCAGATATAATCGTGATGGATCGGGACGATCTCAAGATGCGGAAAGGGGCGATAATATTTTGTGGAGTGATGAGAGGTTCAAGAAGTACAGTGGGTACGTCGAGTACAACGCTGAACAACAGCCCATGGCGTATGTTAGGATACAACCCGTTGTTTCACCACCCACTAAACGCAAGTGTTTGAGGTGCATGGTGGTTTTTAAACCATGCCCACCACCACCGAGAATTGTATTACCACCGAATAAGTATAAAGAGCCTGCTAGAAAGTGGAAGGGTCTCGTGTATGGTAGGTTTGATTTTTTTATTCTGCGAGATCGAGTTGTAATTATAAAATCATAATTGAAAATCTGGAAAATTAATCACGTCGGAATTTTAATTGCGTGAGCAGAATTAATGAGCATTGTAATGGGGGATTCGTGTGCCTAGGATTCTAGGACTTTAAATTTAAAGTCGAATCGAACTAGGAGACTTGAGACTTGAGACTTTTGAAAGTTTCTGGTTCCCACCTACGGACCTTTTTCCATTTATAAAATTTATGGAAGTCTTAATTTAGATGGTCTTAATTCGAGCTGTCCCATAATTTTAAGCTGAGACTTCTGGAGATGTTGATTTGAGTTCTCTGGGTCTTAATTTGTGACACTCATAATCACGACTCAATCCCCGACTTCAAATGAAATCGGAAAATTTGTAATTAACCAAAAATTGGGACTTGCGCGAGTCCCAACTCGTGACGGTTCCAGCTCGCCCATTAATTAGTCACCCCTCGAAGAATTATTAAATAATTTCTCTCACATTTGATTATCGATAACGATAACTCCCACTCTGAGAATTGTTAAAATATTGACTCACATTAAAAATATCACCAGATCTTGAGTCCCATTCTAAAAATATCTCTGGGCAGTGCAAATCGACACGCGCCCATGCCTTCGTCATACATTACTAACACGAATGATAAAATGAGAATTAAACTCATTGAAACGGTTCGGTGGCCTTGGCAGAAGCGAAAAAAAAAAATTACCATGAAATTCCCGAGTTCTTCTTCCCCATCGCAAGACAATGAGAGAAATTAATTGACCAGTGGACGGGTTAATATCAATTCGCGATTTGTCCTCGGCTCCACGTGCCTGCCCGAGATAATTGATAACGACCCATAGATAATTCGCAATGCCGATACAAACCAGTACAAACTATCCCATTCACTCCGGCTATTTACTCATCACCACGTGAACCCCAGTATTTTCCATCGTTTCAGTCAAATAAATCTGCCCGATTTAACAACGGGATTTATGGGATTATCTCGAGAACCAGGAAGTGACTGCCCACGAAAATTGTCTTGTTCGATAAATTTTTTGATGGACAGGAAAAATTGACTATTCAGTTCACAACAATCTATTCCATTCTGACTCACTATCTCTCATCAAGAAATCCGCATTATAAAAAATTTCTGGTAATAAAAATTGAGGTAAAAATTTCACAACTCATGAACTCGAGAAATAAATTTCATTAAAATTTTTATCTCCTGAATTAATCCGAATTTTCATGAATAATTTTCCAACCGTCAAATCTGATTTTTCTATTTCAAAAGAATTCCACTTTTTTGTCCACTCATATTTTTTTCTCAGTCTCAAGTGAAATATTGAAACTACGACTAAAGTGAATCAAAAACTTCTCAATTAATCATTCTCACCTGGGAACTATTCAATTAACGTGCCACAATTTCAATTAAATCCCCGAGACGTACCAACAAATCCATACACCGAGCTAATTGTGTAATTATCACTGTGTCAAGCCCCGAGGATAATCGTTTACCCCTGGAACACTTTTTACCCCATGAAAATATCACTCCACCTGTACTCGAGACAGGACGAGATATCTTGATGGTTATCCAACTGTAATCGAGTCATTACTTGGATAATTAAAGAGCCTGGTCTACGAAATGGCGAAGAAATAGAAAAATTGTCGTTGAGTAACACGTAAACGTTGGCCTTCTGTCATCCACGTGATGGCACTGAGAAATTGATGCCCCGGGCTATTTAATTACGGCGAGATCTAATTGCTGTCTAATGGCGCAATGCCTGCACTTGGGGGGGAAGGTAACGAGAGGCGTTTTACTGATTTCATGTCCATCATTTGCAGGTACACGCTGGAATTATTTGATAAAAAACATGACGTTGGTTTTTATTATCATCATTTTTAAATCGAACTGAAGTTTAATCATTTATCTCGTGCAATTGGAGTTACAATTTTGATTGATTTCGACAGAGTTTACTGGTTTTCGAAATCTGACAGTCATTTATTGAAATTCCCCGAAACTTCAGTCAGAAAAATACGAAATTTCGTGATTCGTGAAAATTTTAATAAAAAAACTTTTCACTTCTAATTTTCATTGATTTTTTATTAAAATCTTGTCGTCAATTTCATTTTTCAACTTGAAATTTCAATTCAAATAATTCTCCGTGTACATTAAAAAATTGGAAAAAATCGAATTTGATATTCAATCGAATTTTGCGAACTGCGGACTTCCGGTTATTATTTCCTCCCGTGGAATTGAACACCCGGGAATTTTCACAATTGGAAAATTTGCTGAATTTTCCAAAAAAATTGAAAAATTGCAATTATCTCGTTTCCCATGCGTCCACCGTCCATCTTAAATATGGGGGGCATTTAAAGTGACACAGGAAGTCTCGATGTACTAAAAAAAAAGTCATAGTAACGACAGCGGAAGTTCAAAGGTGCCGCATGCACGTTTCACCTCGGTGTTGGTTACAAAACGTTCGAAGCGTCCCGGCATTGTTGAACCTCTTCTCCACGTAAAGTATCCTGTGCACATATCCCCCCCCTTCACCCCCTCTGGCTCAGTGAATTCTCCTCACAAGAAACCGCAATTTTATTTCGGCATTCGTTGGGTGATTTTTTTTTTTCCCTCGGGTTCGATACATCCTCTCCACCTATCCCTATATATCCTCTGGTCCTCGTGACCGCACCAGGCACGACTCTTTCCCCTTCTTCGTGGTACATCTCGCCATTGCACACAAATCCGTTAGGGATGTATCGAGATTGTCGAGTTCGACAAACACTCGTTTGATTTTACAATATTCACAGGTGATTGAATAATCGAATCATTTTGGGGAGAGGGATACATTTAATTCCGGATTTTAGGGATGAAATTTTATATTATTTAATAATTAATTAATATTATTAATTTTTAATTAATAATAACCTATTAATTAATTATTAATAATAACCTGATGAGGGAAATAAATCGTGAATTTTCGTGGAATTGTGGAATTATTCAGTGAAATATTTTTAAAGATTGAATTTTTGGTAGGAAATATAGAGATCAAGATATTCGTATGATTATTTTGTTGCTCGGGAAAAAGTGTTTAACTACATGGTGCACCATTTAATCAGTTGAGAATTCTGATGAGAGGCCCCCGTGGTGATTGCTCGAGTGGCCAGACAACACCTGTTATTGTCTAATAACACGTAACTGTATCGACTCTCGTTCAATCTCATTCAAAATTCACCCCAGGTGATCGCCTCATACGCACGTGCTATAAACCACGGGTTCTATCTCTTTTGATATACAAACTTCTCATACGAGATTATGCGGTTCCCCTGTGTGCAAAGTACATATTGCATTCTATGTATTTATCTCGGTTTCGTTTCTATTTCCTTTGAATCGCATATGAATTCTCGGATTATCATCTCTCCATTTTTATTCTGCCCAGAATAACTCAAGAACTGCTCGGTTGAGGGCAAAATATTGCTGAATCTTTTTTGCGGAGAATTTAATTCCCCACAAAAAACCTCCAACAATATTTTTCATGAGATCGATCGTTTTTTAAATATTCGCAAAAATTATTATTTCATTTTTTACGAGTACGAATAATCGATTGTTCTATTATCTCGATAAATATCGACTTTCAGGAAAATCTTATTGAAGAATTTTTGGGGGAAATTCAATTTCCTACAAAATGTTTTCAGCAACATTTCCCCTGAAACCGATGGTTCTCCGTATAATTTCATAATTTAATTACCCGAATTAAATTTCGATTACGAAATGACTCGAATCAATAATATATTCACACATGTAACACAGTAAAAGTGTAATGCGACACGTGAAATCGTTCTGGGCAGCTCGAATTACTGAGAATTACCTCAAGGTATACTTGGCTGGATAGGAATAAAAAAATTGTCAATTTTTGACAGTTGAATAAAAAATAAATGGTGACCGCAAGGTGCAGCGACTGGTCGAGAGTATCGAGTCATTTCGTCGGGTTCTCATAACCGCAGTTGCACATTGACGTGTGCCAGCCAGATTTTACCGCACGCACATAATTTATTCCATGTAAAATCCGTGAATTCGGGGTAGTGATAAATAATTGTATACCGTGGAACAGTCTTTGGGTGGATTTGAAACTTTTCAGAGACTAAAAATTCACGATATCTCGATGGCTTCACCATCTTTTTGGGTGATTTGCGTTGGGTTTTGCGCCAGCCGCAGTCAGGCTGTAATTCTCGTAGTAAATCTTGTCGGACATCAAAAGAGAGGATCGTAACGTCGGGGTATACTTAAGGTTCATTTCTGTGGAGTGCAGGTCACTTCCGGTTCAATGATCGCGGAAAATGTCATTTACTGGGTCATTATTCCGATGACAACTCGCGGGTATCAATTTTCTCGCTCCCTCTCTACTCTCTATTCTCCTCTCGAGTTTGAAATGCCTTTTTCAAATTTTTGAAACGCTTTTTTCAATTGAAAATTCATTCGTACAATATTTTTCTCGTCGTTTTACGTTGTAAAAAAATTTTTAACGCTGATGGGATTAATTTCAGTCAGTGTCAGCGCAAAATGCCCGGGATTCACGCAAACGTAATCACTATCCCGGTGATACTATTCCATGTGCAGAAAACGTGATCTCAGTTACATGCTTCAGCGATTCATATTTTTTTCATTCCGCGAAATATTGAAAACAGATGATGACGTTATTTATTATTACCTAGAGACGATTTTCCTATTAAACCGATTCACGATATTCCAAAAGTCTCAATTTGAGGCAATTCTCTTCCCCAACTCTTCAAAATCCAGAAATAAAATTCATTTTTTCATGAACCAAATAGTTGATCCTTTCAACTCCTAAATTCACTCCTAAATTCAAGTCTTAAATTCAAGACTTTGAGTCTTAAACGTCATTACAAATTTTAATTGTAACTCCAAGCCCTAAATTACGAAGTGCGAAAAAAAATGGAGAAAACAAAGTGCCAATGGTCCTCGCGAAAAATTTCTCGCATTTCCCATAATTATCGGCTACGATTATCATCATAAATTAGACTGCGCGGCAATTAATTTGCGATTAGGGGTAATTACGGTGCATGATTCACCGAAATAATTCGCAATCATGGCGGACAGTGGCTGGTGGTGTTGGATGGTACAGTGGCTTAATCAACCCGCTGGCACTAGACCACCTCCCGCGATAAAAAAATTACGCGATAAAGAATGCCCCGATAACGATCGCCCACAGCAGTGCAGCCCCTATCTCACGATCTCATCTCCATGCCTCTACCTTTCATTAATAAATAAAATTGCCGGGTAAAAATTGCTGATTTATCTGGCATTCAGCGGTTGAATCCCACCCTGAAGCTAATAATTCGTACCTAATGGTGAAAATTATCCCTGTAATTAATTAAGGCGTTCATCGCGGTGAGGATTAAATGAAATATTCGAGTCGAAGTCCATCGGAAAGTCTGATGTGACGATTTCATTTGCTTCTCTATGATTTTTCCAATTGAACGATTGAAAAAATTTCACTTTGATATTTTCATTTATTTTCGGTTTATATCCTCTGGGATTTAATCATTATGAATAATTGCATGGATAATTATTCGGTGTTGAGGTCAATTGATAAAATCGCGGATGGAAAGTATTTTCAATGCCGACAGGAATTTCAATTGCAATGCCGATCCGTTGAAAAATAAATTCTATTATGGATTGCGTGAAAAAAATTGGTGCTCAGTCGATGATGAATGAGTTCTTGCCCTCGTTCACTTCCATCTTTATATTCCACGTCACTGTTCTTATTACCGATAAATATTATTTAACCACCGGTTTTAAAAGGTGTTAACGATATTCTAAAGAAGAATCGAGCCGAAATTTTTATTTACCGGTCCCATTCATCAGGCGATTTATTCAAATTGAGTCGTTGCGAATTTATTCCTGAAAATTATTTCATAAATCAAACTGAAGGTCTCACTATTTTCCTGAATAAAGTGTACATCAATTAATTCGCGTTGAGAGTTTGAGAAAAAATCGCGATTGCTTTACAAATAAATATTCGTCAATTGCATTCCCTGAAACTTGAAAATAAAAAATTGCAAGAAATGTTAATAAATCCCCGGGCAAAAAAAAATTGTGATCGGAATATTTTTTCCAAATTTTCAAAAAATTTCTGGACAACTTTACAGAAATTTTTTTTTAAGAAAAAAAAATTGAAAAAAAAATTTTTTTTTTGGACACGGTTTGAAAAATTTTTCAAAAATTTGAATAGGAAATTTTTTTTTATAATTTCCATGGCGAATTTTTTGAACATATTAAAAAATCAAAAAAGTAAGAAAACAACAGTATAATTGAAAGAAAAAATTATATTCGTCAAAATTTCTATAAAATTATAAAAAAAAAAATTCTGAAAATTTTTTCAGAAATTTTTTCAAAATTTGGAAAAATATTCCGATTACAATTTTTTTTACCCGGGTCATCAAAATTACAATTACAATTACAAATTGACAAAAATCTTGCATTGCATTGATTTGAAATTAAAATAAAAATCATGTAAATAATTTTGAAGTCTGAAGTCTCAGTGGAATTATTATAAATAAAATTTGATATTAATAATGAATAATTGTGAGGAATGACGGAAAATCTATTAAAAAAAATGATCTTTCAACGGAAAATTAAGTGACCGTGTGATATTGTTATAATTTTATATTTTAACCCGTTGCTCTATTATCCGCGAATCCGACGCACCGTATGACTGGCAGCAAAATAGCGTAATGATATAATCTCAATAAAGGCGTGTCATGATAGGGGGAGTGCACTTTATGTATCGTTATCTTCATCATCGTTATAATACCACTGTGTACCACCTATTGATGCCTCGATGATAGGTGAATCCCCTGAAATTGCATCACGTAGTACTCAACCAATTCATCGATCACTTCATTCACCTCGTCATTACATTTTTTTTAACAATTCCAATCATTTCTTGCTCGTTACTCCCACGAGATATTACCCGTTCAATCCACAACCATTCCCCTCATTCTCCCTATTGAATTATTGCTATTGCATTTTTTTTTATTTAACCATCAACATTGAATTTTTATTTGAACAATAAGAATTGATAATTGAGTATTTAAATCTGAACAGAAAAATGATGATTCGAGCAAAAAAAAAATCCGACTTATATTCCAAATTCAAAATCCAAATCAAATCGCCTCAGAACATACCCCCCTTCC
>NW_011887827.1:485763-530050 GCF_000806365.1 Fopius arisanus
CCCCACCCCACCTTCAATTTTCATTTAAAAGATGACAAACAATAATGACAGTGGGCGTTCAATCTCCGGCAGATTTACGAGTATTATTATAATTTTTCGTTGCCCCTCGAGAATATTTTTTTTTTACCGGAATATTATTCAAACTCCTCTTTATTTTGACTCACCGACTTATTTATTTAGCCACGAGCTCCTCCGGTTAATTCGAAAGAGGGCCGGATGCCTGTGGTGAAGGAGTCGGTTTGAGATCGGTAGCAATTCACATTGCGGATTAAAGAGTTACGATAAGAGAGGGACTGTGTTGAATTTACTCGGGGGCCACTTGGCCAACAGACATCCAAGAAATCGCGGATAATCGTGTTTATAAAATACATCTGAAGATTGTTTTAATGAGTCTAGACGGGTCTTTCATGGCGATCCGCCATTATTCGCCTATTTATTTTTCCTAGATTCAAAGCTGGAATAATATTTCCCTAGATTAAACAATTCGTTAATCCATTCATTACATTTTCTATTATTTTTTCATTCATTTCCATTTATTTCCATTTATTTCCATTTATTTTAATTTATTTCCATTTATTTCCATTTATTTCCATTTATTGCCATTTATTTCCATTAATTTCCATTATTTCCCGAATTCCGAGCAATGAGAGCATTGAACATCTTGTTATCTCGAGGAATAAAATTAATAGTCGTTCATACTCGCGTTAAATAATAATTGGAGGTGGATGAGGCGATAGTAGAATCTAATGATGATATTTATCCAAGACTAGTGACGGTAGGGTATTAAATGATTTTTCTCCAGAAGCTACATACTTTTATATTCACATTACATATTCATTTGAGAGCACCTCCATTTGCCTTCCATTACTTCAAGTGCGTCCACGTATAAATGATAAAACCTGAGCTGGTCTTTGTTTTATGGTCCGAGTCTTCACGACTGTCACATGAAATTCTTAATTTTATTGGATATCTCCAGGTTACAATGTTAGACCTGAAGAAAATTCTCAATTACTCCCACGTTCTCCCGGGATTCCCCGGAATTTTTTCCCTCGAAAATTGGCTTTTCAAAATACAAAATGAGTTTACTGATGATTTTTTTTCTGAATGAATGCGTGGAGGACGTGTTTTTTTTATTTCTACCGAGTTTTTCAGACTTAAGAGCAGGTTGGGCGTGGCTTTGGGCAATTTATTAATAATTTTTCGAGGTTTTTCTTGAATTTTTTCCGAGGGAGAGTGAGCGGAAGACTTCCGGTACGCCCACGCGATTGCAAATCACCGGGAATTCACTCCCAGCGGGGAAGATCGGCTCGTTAAAGCGTCTTTCACACGAGACGTCGTCTTCCTCGTGCTGGTGGATCTTTTAAACCGACACGGTTACTCGCAACATCACTTTAAATCAACCACTCACGGTTATACTCTCTCTAATCTACATTTCTCATAAGACAACCACCACTACTCGCTCATTTTTTTTTCAATATCTCGATAATTATGCGCTTTACAGAAAAAAATCATAAATGATTTTTGTAGCCTGTAGAATTACCCACAAAAAACGTTCAATCACTTTTTCCTCTATCTTTCGTAATTACGATGGTAATCATGATGGAAAAGCGAGCTGAATAGTCGACTTCGTGATCTCTCGACATTATCAATGTCACTTCAATTCTGCTCAATATCTGCATAATTACCCATTTTACAGAAAAAAGTCAACTACCATTTTTATATCCTGCAAAATTCCCCGCAAAAATCATCTTGTCATTTTTTCCCCTGAACCTAATAATTACCGAGATAATCAACTTGAAATATAACCACCAAAACACTCGACAGAGTTCAACCGGCGAAAACCGTTCTCACTATTTTTCCAAATATCTCGACAACTATCACTCGTACAAAAAAAAAGTAATTACTCTTTTTTAAAATTCACAAAATTCTCCATAAAAAAGTCTTATAACTCTCCCCCCTATCTCCAGTAATCACCGCGGTAATCAGGATAGAAAATGAGAATGAAGTGGGTAATGTTGGATCCATCGATTTCTCGAGATTATTAATGGACTAATTTATGGATTGGGCCCTATCAGATGCCCCAGCCGATAAAATCCATTAATAATTCCTTTATCTTGCCCGGGGACATGTGTGAATAGTTCTGAAATCGGATAATTCACAAATACACTGAGAATTATGGGGGCTGATGTCATTTATCGTACGGTTACAGTTGTTGAATGCTAAGTACACACGTGAGAGGCGCCTTCCTCGTTTTCTTATCTCCAAGTATCCACACTTGGTCCACCTACATCCCCTGAGGCGTGCCCGTTTACGCATAGTCCATCGTATCATTTTTTCTTCTCAATAAAAATAAACATCTGCGTCGAAAACTACTCGGCGAATATTCAGCGTTAAAGATAAACATGTAGAATTGCTTGTGTAATCTTTTTTTGCGGCTAAGTGGCGACACCGGTATTCCAGGGAGTGCTGGAGTCCCAGTTACATTCGATCTTTTCAATGTAAATTACCGCTTTTTCCTCACCATTTTCTATTCTTTCGTAATTTATGGCTTTTATTTTTTGCGGTTTGTCCCATCGGGAAATTAACGCGGAAGCCTCAGCTCTCGGGCAATTGTTACTTTTAGGAAATCCTCAATTGACACAGAGAGAAATATTTAATAAAATTCAATAATTATTTATTGAAGTCTTCCCCAAAAAATGAAGGGAATAATTTTCATTTTTACTCGAATTCTGAGTAAAAAAATCCTGAATTAAAATTGAAATTCCATCAATTATTTCTTTCTGATTTATTCAATTATTAAATTAGAGTTGTTGGAGTTTTAATTATGCAATAGTAATTTTTTTTATTGTTAAGAATACAAAGGGGTGGAGAGGGGAGTATGGGGGGATATGAAAATCATCCGCGAGAATTAATTGTCCCTCATTTTTCTCCCTTTATTTATGCTCTCCGGTTATATCCAGGGATATAATGAGTAACGCCCGATCAAGGGGTCCCTATAATTTTCGTTTAAGGAAAAATAAAAAAAATAATGCTTTCAGTTGGCTACCCCGTTTGCATGGGTCGATTAAACGTTTTGAAGGTAGCATTACGCAGTAAGTGATACCTGACCGCTTTTCGATTTATTGAACGATAAATTGCGGGCTATTACGTGCCACAGGGATATATCCAGGTTGGACCAGGACTTTATATCTTGCTCATCACGTACCCCCGGTTTTTCTCCTGAAAAGTCCGAGAAAATAGCAATTTTATCGTAAAAAATTGAATTTAATTTTCAAATAGATTTTTTTTGGGACATTCTAAATTGAATATCTCCGAAATTAGTGACTCCAGAGAAAAGTTCATTCGACATTTTTTGTGGGAAATTGATTTTTCTGGAGAAAATGTTAATGACTTTTTTGGGTGAAATCAGCGGTTTTCGAGATATTCGGGGGATTATGGGTTGAATATTGGAATGTGTGAGTGCATGTGCATGCATCGACTTTCATGACTCGTTTTTTTTTTCTCTTGCATTACGATGAGTCACAGACTCACAGTGCAAGTAACTCTCTGACAAATGACTCTGATTTCCTGGACAATAGTTCTGACACCTCTGATACAACTGAGATTATTCCCCTGTCACGAGGTACTTTGAATAAATTAATAATCTTTGAGTCATTATTCCTATTCAACTCCTTTCTCCGCACGTTAAAGTCCCCAACCCTAAAATCGCTATGAATAAAATATTGTACACCTAATTAACAGGAATTATTCTCCTCTCCAAAATGAACATATTATTGACGATTAAACCTGGAGCATTGAAAAATTAACGAGTAAAATTCTCCGTAAAATTCTCATTCGCCCTCGACTCCACGAGAAAACAACAATTAAACGTCATTGCGTGCTGAAATGTCATTGAGATAATTAGAGTAATCCCACAATTTCCCAGAATACAAAAATGGCAATTGTTTAAATCGAATTAAAAAATAGAAAAATTCCATTATTCGCAATTATTTTCCAATGTCCACCGATTATCTCGCGTTATTTTCTATCCGACAATTTTAAATATCAAATGCCTGGAAATAATTTTTTTAAATTCACTGCAATAACCATCTAAAAAAAATGGATAATTCCCGCGCATGAGCGTCTCAAATTCCCATAAAATTGATAATTAATTGAAACTGTCAAAGTCCTCAAAGAATTTCCCCGAATGAGGCTGTTATCCCTGTCTCCTGGAGCATGTTAATCCTGTTTTTCTTGCATAACACACACGAGTAGAGGACCGTTGAAAAAAAAAAAAAAAATTCAACAGTCATTGCACCGAGTTTATGTACTCCCTCGTAACAAGTGCCCGGGAGGTAAATAATTTATATCTCGAGCTCGTCGACTCCACGATAAACAGTCTTTGATCCTTTGAAATGGATTTATGTCACTGGGAACACCTGCTCCACCGATAATTAATCATTTTTATTTAAACAAAGCCACCATAAATCCCTCACCACCCGAATACCTGAAATTATTTTATTCAATTTAATGTCGATTGCTATATCCGGATTTTTTATCAGTCAACGAGAGTGCGCGATTGAATTATCGATGAATTATCATTCGTGATTTATTTGAGAGTTTAATTGAGTGTTTGGTGAGATGATCGATTGATCTCTGCCCCTCCTCTCTCTCTCTCTCTAGCGAATTTACATACAATGCCGGATAACTAATTGCACAATGCAACGAGGGCGTGACGAACGCCGAAATTTCAATGGGGCATTCGTTTCAGTTTTCTGTCGGGTCTTTTGATTTTTTTGCCAATCGTGACATGTTTTTTTGCAGGATGTCGATGTAATATGATTGGATCGACTTCTTCGGCGTGTGATATTGTCTCGGGACAATGTCTCTGCAAGCCTAATATCATTGGAAGACAGTGTCATCAGTGTCAGGTAGGGTAATCAATTTATTATCAAGATAATTAATAATAATTAATAATAGTTATTCGAATTACAGATATTTGAAAATTCCGTTAATTTAGTCCATTAAGAAAATTCTGTATGTCAATTAATTTCTATTTAAATGTAATCTGATTTAATACCCGCATAAAAAAAATGTAATTGGAATAATTTTTTCCGAATTTACCAAAAATTTCGGGTAAATTTTTGAAAAATTTTTCAAAACACATTTTTGGAAAAATTTTCAAAACATTTTCCAAAAATACAATTGTTTTGTTCCCCAATTTTTTAAATGTTTTAAAATAAAAATTTTCTGAAGTTTTCCAGAAATTTTTTGAAAATTTGAAAAAAACATTCCGATTAAAATTTTTTTTTTTACCCGGGTAGTCAACTGCATATTCGACGTAATTATTTTTGAGGGCAATTAGATCGAAGAATAATTTTTTCTGTAAGCGGTTTGAATTTTTCTGGGACTTTTGTTTTGAGAGAATGGGAATCGGGATTATTTCAAGAAAAATTATCAAAAAATGGTCGAGTGAATGAAAAAAAAATAAATGATTTGATCGAAGGTCGGTCACTGGGGCATGACAAGTGGAGCTGGATGTGTCCCCTGCGGTTGTGACACCATGGGCTCCACCAACGTCTCCTGCCACCACGACACCGGGGATTGTTATTGTCGACCTGGTGTGGGTGGTGCACGCTGTGACAATTGTTTATCGGGCTATTACGGATTTTCAGAGAATGGCTGTCAAGGTATTTTTTTTTCATTTGTCCCGGAAGTGGAGAGATGAAGGGGACTAATTTTTCTTGTGAATTCGCAGTGTGTGATCCCTGCACAAAACCCGGCCACGTGTGTGATCCAGACACTGGCAGATGTGTCTGTCCACGTCTGACATTTGGAGAGCACTGCGATCGTTGCAGACCGGACTCATACGATCTGATACCAGGAATCGGATGCAAGGCATGCTCCTGCACCCTGGGCTCCACTAGGTCTCAATGTGATTTCAGTGGTCAGTGCCCATGTAGAGTTGGCTTCGAGGGTCTCAGGTGTGATCGATGTGCAACTGGATATTATGGATACCCCAAGTGCAAGCCTTGTAACTGTCATGCTGGGGGTACCATCAAGTGCGGTGATGGATTGTGTCATTGTGATCAGAATGGACAGTGTCCTTGCAAGGAGTATGCCCTGGGGAGACAGTGCAATCAGTGCAAGGAGGGAACATTCGGCCTGTCCGAGGACAACCCTAAGGGCTGCACCGAGTGCTTCTGCTTCGGGAGATCAACCCTTTGCCATCAGGCTGGTCTCACCTGGGGCCAGAGACGACTCACCAGGTCTCGATTACTTCGCATCAACGAGTCTGCCAATGACGTAATTGTGAGTTTAAAAAATTTTAATAAATAAATAAATAAACCAGAAATTTCTGCACACTCTCCAACCATCCGTAAAGATTCAATTAGATTAAGTCACTTCAAATCATTCATTTAATTCATGGAATTTAATTAGATTTCGATCAATTAATTATTGAAATGGTTTTTTATTTCATGAAATTGTGGAATGAAATTGGATTATTCGTCAGAAAAATGTGAAAATTAGTCGTGAAAATTTGAATCGTTAGACTGACAAACGGCTGTGATAATTAATTCGTCAATTTTTTATTTGTTGATAAAGATCTCGAATTATGGGTACTCTGTCGCCCTCCCGGCCTTCAATGGCGGCTTAAACGTGACCAATGGATTATCAATAATTCCTGGGAGCGGAGGTGACGTCATTCTACCGGCAAATCTCTATTACAGTTATCCGTTGTACTGGCAATTACCGGAGTCTTTCCTCGGGGACAAGGTAAATATTTTTTCTATTCACTCCAGGCCTTTTTAATGGATCTCACATCAAATTCCCCATCTTTCCACGAATATCAACAGAACGCTGAATACTCAATGACTCCTTTCATTCAAACAAGAAAATTCCACTTTTCGAGTTGTTTTTTATTTGTCTTCCAGGTCGTATCGTACGGTGGATTTTTGAGATTTAAAACATCGGCAGTGGGGGGAATCCCACTTAGATCTAGTCTTCAATATCCATTGGTTCAAATTCAGGGGAATGACAAAATCATACTGGAATATTACCAGCATTTACCGGTTAACGACAACAATTTCAAGATCAGGTGAGAGCACTTCATGTTTATGCTGGTGCATATCTTCTGAAATACCGGAGCTATTGAAAATCTCGATGAAGCTTTTTTGTCGCCCATGAAATTGTCTACAAAAAATGTGATATGAGTTTTTTCGATAAACCGAGTTGATTTGAAGGTATTCAAGGTGAAAGTGATGGTTTTCAATTTTCAATGAATTTTTTTCAAGATTTCACGAGTCCCTCTGGCAAATTCAAAATCGTCCGGACTACAAAGTATCCCGGGAAGTGCTGATGGTGGCCCTCCAAGACATCCAGCACATATTCCTCAAGGCCTCTGACCACTCGGAATTCCAGGAAGCCCAGTGAGCCTTTTGAAAATATATTAAAAAATCCAGTTTAAAAGTTGTAAAAGAGGAGTTGTAATGAATGATAATTTCTTTCAGACTGCTTGAGGCTTCATTGGATGCTGCTGTACTCACTCCCACCCACACACCACCACTGGCAACGGGAATTGAAATTTGCGAGTGTCCAACTGAGTACAACAACACGTCCTGCCAGGATCCAAGTATCGGTTATTATCGGTGGTACAACAACGAAACAACAACAGCCACGATTGTAATCGATCTGGTGGGCCAAGCGAGGCCATGCCAGTGTAATGGCAGATCGGAAATATGTCACATTGAAACCGGTTATTGTCTGGTGAGACAAAAACACATTCAGACATGAGCAATTTTCATTTCTCTTTTACACTGGGGAAAATATTTATTTTTTATCAAGTGCAAGTGTTTCTTTCATCGAGAAAATTCTTCATTTTAAATTACATTAACAACTTGATTGACGACATAATTTATGTAGCTCTCGGATAATATCAGGATTGAAAGAAAAAAAAATCTTGACATTTATAACTTGATTAAATTGAGAAATTAAATTATGAATTAAGTTAATTGCTGATAAAATAGCGGACGATTTTTTATCATTGCAGAATTGTCGAGAAGATACAGCGGGAGAATTTTGTCACGTGTGTGCTGAGAGTTTTCATGGGGATCCGGATCAAGGGGGATGTCAGCCCTGTCCCTGTCCTCATGCTGACAAGAGATTCTCCAAGGGGTGTGTCCTGAGAGGTGGTGAAGCTGTCTGTCACTGCAAACCTGGTGAGTCCTCTTTTAAATTCTATTTAATCTCATCAACGAATAATTTCACGGGAAAACGCCATATACAATTTTTATAATCGTTTTTATAATCGCTACGCGTGATAATCTTCGCGAGTTTAATTTTACAACATCACCATTCCTGTACTATCTCGGTCCACCCTAACTCACCAGATCGATCACCTAACGTACCATTTTTGGAATTCACAAAATTCCCCACAAAAAAATGTTCCACCCAGTTTTTTTCTCTGAATTCCGTCCTTTCTGAGATATTCGCGAGCAAAAGGCAACCCGAAAAAAAAACCTGCACTTCCAGGTTACACTGGCTCCAGGTGCGAGCGCTGCTCCTACGGTTTTTACGGCTACCCAGGTCGCCCCAATGGCACATGCACCCCCTGCAATTGCAATCCAGCAGGTAGTGCCTCAGACGAGTGCGACGAAGAAACCGGACAATGCAATTGTCGTCCAGGCTCCACAGGAAGAGATTGTTCTCAGTGCACAGCAGAACGCCACGTCTTCATCAACAGCATATGCACCTCGTGCAACGATAATTGCACAGGTCTCCTCCTGGACGATCTCTCCCAACTCTTATCAAACCTCACCTCAGAGACAACCCACATCGCCAACGGATACATCCCACCCCCCTGGGTGGAGCTGACATACATAAACTCGAATGGAACCGAATTATTCATGGAAATCGAGCGAATCGATCGCCTAAAATCTCAGCTGAAGGTCATCCCCAGGAGCGACTACGAGACCCTGAAGATAAAATCTGAGAATCTTCTCAAAAAATTCTCTGAGGTGAGTGGCGCTTCGTGGGAGCTGAAACCTAAAGCCGAGGACTTTAAAAACAATATCTTCAGTTCTCACGTGGAAGTGAGAAATCTGCGAGACCTCCTGGAGGCAATAACCACTCAATTACTGCATTACGGAGACGACGTGAAGAAGGTAGGGATCAAGAAGTCCCTGAAGGAGGCAAGAATGATTCTGAATTACCTGAAGAGTGTCAATCTCACCCAGAGGACGATGGAGTGCCAGAGACTTGTGGATGAGGCGGAGGACTACATCGACTGGTTAAATGGACAGCTGGACCTGGTGGAGCCCCTGGCGAGGGCAAAGGGCAGGGCCCAGAGGATCCAGATGAAGGCTGAGGACATCAGACGCCTCCTCGAGAACAACATGGAGACTCTCTTCCAATACGACTCATTATTCAATCAAATCAATGGAAGTTACGCAGGAGTGAAAATTTTGAACGATAATATCCGAATTCTCACTGCTGACACTGCGGGAACAATCGAGGAAGGGATTACGATGAACGAGGAGGTGAAAGGATTCATCCTGGACAGTCATAACAACTTTCAGGCAATCCCTGGGCTCAAGGAGAGCCTCGACAACTCCACGGAGAAGCTCACCATCAAAGAGGGCATCCTCTATCGTCTGAACTACGAGTATCAGGACAAATACGTGACTAAAGCCGTAGAGCACTCCCAGAATTTATCGGATTATGTGGATCGTTATGTGGCCCTGTTCGACAGGACTCGAACGCAAGCAGCAAACCCCCTGAAGGCAGTCGAGGCTTACAAGAATATCGTGGAGAATCTCCAGGGAGCGAGAGTGGCAGCAACTGCTGCCAAAGAAACTGCATACGAGGCGTACTACAAGGTCTATCCAAATGGTCCAAAAGATAAATCTTTACTGGATGCAGCAGCCGAAATGTCAGAGTTCTCTGCAACTCAACTGGACATCGCTCTGGGCCTGAAGGACCCTCTGGCCACTACCCAGTCGACCCTCCATACTCATCAGCACTCTGTCCAGGATCTCAAGTCCTCTCTGAACTCCACTGGTATCAGGGACAATCAGATCAATATTAAATTGAGAGAACTGCAATCGTCTGCAACACAGCTGGAGGAAACCATCCATGATATCACGTCCACACATCAGGGCCTCCTGGACTCCATTCAACAGTCAGAGACTCTCATCGAGGATTACAATGTGGGGATTCAGGAGAATTTACTGCCCCAGTTGTCCTCGTTGAAGCAGGAGGGGGATTCAAAAATATCTCTTGCCAGTGAGCAAATCACAGAGGCACTGTCAAATGTCAAAAAAGCTGACGCCAAACTCATCTCCCTGGCTCACGCCTCCCAGAGGGGGCAGCTGGAATTCTCCAAGTGGAATAAAACCCTCTCGGAGAAGCTCAAGACACTGAAGGATAAAATAGCCGAGGCTAGAAATACAGCTGAGGGAATTCGAGTATCACTTAAGTCTGCGGAGAATAAAAAATGCATAAGATCGTTCAGATCGTCAACTATCCAGCCGTCCAGCACTAATAATATCATCATTACCCTGGCCCTCACACATCGCAAAACAGAGGGGGCCCTATTTTATCTCCCCAGCAGTATTAATGACGATTTCCTCGCGATCGAGCTCTTCGATTCTAAAGTGAGATTTTTGTGGAACGTTGGAGGAGGCACTGGTGTGATCGTCCACCCCGAGGAGTTGACGTATGGAGATCCCCAGAATGACGAGTCATGGTACAGAATTGAGGCTGAGCGTGTGAGAAACGTGGGAAAATTAACAGTGAGAAAACAGGTGTCACCCGGTGGAATAATTGTTTCTAATACAACAAATCCACAATTCTCGATGTTCGATGTTGCCACGACAGACAGAATTTGGCTGGGTGGCTCACCAGCCTCACAACGTCGTCCCTCTGAGCTACTGGCAGCCAACGGACTACCAGGTTGCGTTCACCAGGTGCTTCTCGATAACAAACAGATTGGACTGTGGAATTTCATCACATCGGCACCCGATAAAGCCTGCAAGGCATGTGTAGAGGGAGTCGAGGAGACGAGAAACGAGTTGTCTTACAGTTTCAATGGTGAGGGATATTCTGTCAGGAGCAGAGTGCCCTCGGGGCCCTACAATAAGTACACGTTTGGTGTTTCCCTCACCTTCAGGAGCTTCGACGAGTCCGCTCTACTCTTTCTCGCGATTAACGAAGAAACCAATCAACACGTTATGATTTATCTCAAAGAGGGACGAGTTGTTCTTCAGATTGATTACGGTGGAAATATCTCCCTGGAGATGTCATCGACGTTTAAATACAATAATGGCAATTGGACGAAGATCGACGCTTTCAGGCAGTATCAGTTGAGAAAGAGCATTGAGAAATGCTCATTGAGTGTTGGAGAGCATGATAAAAAAATTGGTGCACCTGCCACTCAACCGAAGAAGGAGGATATACCAGATTTTTCAGGTGCCAAGTATTACTTCGGAGGATTGCCCCCCAGTTTCAGGGGGGAGAGACTTCTCTTGCCTCATCAGGTGTCATTCCTGGGGTGCATGAGTAATATAAATGTGCAGGAGGGATATGATCCCATGGCTGAGGTGTTCTATGGGGTCGAGCCCTCGTGCTCCAACAAACCAATGAAGATCGTTGGATTTTATGGGGATGGATACCTGGAGTACAGATCATTTCCTCTGAAGAAAAAATCTGGAAATGTTACTGTATCCTTCAGGACGATGCAGCAGGAGGCTGCTATTATTTTATCGACCTTCCAGGGACAGGAGGGACAGGAGGACGCTGTGAATACTGTTGGAGGTGAAGAAAAGGATAATTATTACTCAATTGCTCTGGTGGACGGACGGGTACAGGCGAGGGTGAATGCAGGACTGGGCGAGCTGGTGCTCCAGTCCAACAGTAGTTTCAACGATGGAAAATATCACACTGTCACCATCATGAAGAGGAGAAAGAGTGTGGAGTTGAGGGTTGACGATGCATATCAGGATGCTGGTGTTTTGGCATCGGCTGCTGCTGTCAGGGCACCTGAATTTGGTGGGCTATTCTTCGGGGGACTCCCAGCTCTCATCAATAATACCAAAATGATTGGATCTGTGGTGCCTCTTTATGGTGCCATCAAGGAGGCCATCTTTAATGAGGAGGTGGTGAGCTTTCAGGAGGCTGTGAGCTTTGAGCACGCGTTTATTGGAAGATCTGGACCTGTCATGGGAAGGGAAACGACGAATTACATGCCATCGGCATCGTTGGCCAGGGGTATGTCCACAGAGCCTGAGGGTTGTCAGAAAGTTCCTTACTACTCACTGGAACCTGGTGCATTAAAATTCGGGGACAAACAGCACAGCCATACCCAGCTCTACCTGAATTTTAAAAAATTCTGGGAGAAGAAGTACGTCATTGAGTTTGATTTCAGGACGTACTATCCCAATGGGCTTTTGTTTATCACACCTGGGATCAAGAGGAGGCAGTACCTTATGGTCGTCGTCAAGGACTCAATGCTAAGTCTCGTTGTCAAGAGCAAGCAGAAGAAGGAGATCGTTTTCAGGACACCTTTTAATGACGGCAATTGGCATCGGGTTGTCATTAGTCACGAGGAGAGGAAACTCACTCTTGTTGTTGATGCACAGAGCCCCAAGGTCATCAAGGTTCCAAGGAAGATGGGACTGGAGTCTATGATGTACATTGGGGGATTGCCTGAGAGTGGAACACGTTTTCCTGATCAGGTGGTGGCTAAACTGGAAACCCTTAAGGGGTGCATCAGGGGGCTGAAGGTCAATGGAAATGTCTACGACATGGTGGGCTCGACGTCGAGGCCCTTCAACGTCGGCCAGTGTTTTCCAAGTGTTGAGAGTGGTGCGTACTTCCAGGATGACGCGTACGCGGTTTACAAGAGGGAATTTGAGCTGGGAGCTGTTCTGGAACTCCAGCTGGAATTCAGAACTTCTGAGTTGTCTGGGGTTCTGTTGAGTATATCAGCACCTGGAGGCAGCCCATCGCTGTCGTTGGAGATTAATGCTGGAAAGATCGTGATGGCTGGTGATCCTGGGGATCGAAATCCAACGCTGGTCGAGCAGAGCTTTGGCAGTGCCTATACCATTTGTGATAATCGGTGGCACAAAATTCAAGCGGTTTACAATGAGGAGGAGCTCACACTCAAGGTCGATGAGCTAGATCAGAGATTTGGACTGCCTGCCGGTGGGGATGGGGGATTCCTCGCGGAGGCTGCCAGCTTTCCACTGTATATTGGAGGACTACCAGGTATTTTTATAATTTGTATTTAAATTTCTATTATTTATACTAAGGCGATAAAAACTTGTTCAATTCACAATTCAATTGTAATTGAACAAAGATATCCCTTTCGTTATAGTAATGAATGACTGCGATTCGATTGAATTAATAAATAAATTTTTCTGTTCACAGCATCGGCACCTAAAGGCACTCTTCTCACTCGTGATCATTTCCACGGGTGCATACGAAACGTAATGATCGGAGGTGAACGACGGGACTGGACTGACATGGCGGAATTACACAACATCCACTTGAGCTCCTGTCCAGTTCAATAAACCGATTATTAACGACAAGTAAAGGGAATTAAACGCACGTTAAGACTTGATCGAAGCCAAAAGAAGCTAAACCCTAACAAATCAATGTAAATCATGTAATTAACGAATTGAACTGATGAATGAGAGCAATGTACAATTGAGGACAGGGATAAGGGCCTCGTGCATTCTCCAGACTCCAGAAAATTAATATAAGATGTTTTTACACTTTTATCACTGCCATATTACGATGAATAATAAAAAAAATAGTTTAATTGCTCCAGAACCCAGTTCATCCCACAATTGTACATCAGTATTTAACACTATTATTTATTTATCGATAATTATTATACAGAGATAATTAAATAAATGATCTTTTTATAAGTTATAAATAGTTTAAAATATGTGGGAATTATTGCAGAAATCCTGAAAATTCCACGTTGAATTCTCAATTACAGAATAATTACAATAATTACTTGTAATCAAAAAATAAATATTTCATACCAAAATTTATTTTTTGTCGACGGATTTTGCGGAGAAAATTGGGGGATCCATCATAGAGAAGAAATTGTCGAGAGGAATTTCGAGTGCCAGCAGGATATTTTTTTTTCAGGAACCGCTACCAATGGTACGTGCAGAAATTATTTATCGGTATCGATGTGATTTTATTACTGCATATTTTATGTACGTAACACTGATTCAATGCTCAATTATTAATTTCTCCAAGTATTTATCTTATATTAATTAATTAAACATATTAATATGTTTGGATTAATTTTGAATGATTCGCGAACACAAAATATCCACAAGTAAAAAATGAATGAATGACTAACTCCTATAATTACGTAATTTAGGACTCATTAATAAAATAATCATTAATAAAATAAAACACAGATAATTTGGGTTATTAAGTTTTTATTGATGACATTTGTTTCAAGACGCTAACAGTAAAATATGACCCAAAATTTTACTTGACTTAATAAATATATCATCGAGTAGTAGTTTTCATCTTTTTTTTTGTTTATGTGTATATATAAAAACATAATATTTACAGACATGGGTAAATTGAAAAATTATCAACTCGACAAAGTTCACATTTTCATCCACATATTGTTTTTATATTTACTTTACTGATGACGATAAAAATTAACGATTGCGCAACTGTAATTGGGGTACTCCATCTTGTTCAATTTACTTCATTAAATCTTTATGCCTTTCATTTATTTATTTATTTATCTGGTAATTAGTAAGCGATTTACGGCAGCGTTTTCACACACTCAACAATCGCACTCGACATTTATCCCTCACACCCGATCTCTCCATTATTTATCTGTCATTATTTATCGTTGGGTTTCAATTAATTAAAACATGTCGTCCGCCTGGTGGTTCCTAGGATTAATTGAAGGGTGTGATATTCGTATTGATGGGCCTTTTCGAAAAATATACACTTGAAGCTCTAAATCACTCTTCCAGGAGTTCCAGATATTCCAGGATCTCCAGGATCTCCTTTTCCCCTCTCAATCCTTTCGAAACCATGTTTATTAAATTTCCAATGGATTAATTTATCTCTGCCTTTCCTCATGCCCTTCGAATATTTAAATTCTCATTTTCCACTTAACAATTAATGACTATAATGGGAACTCTCATTCATTCCAGGATTTTTTATTAACTCCTGCAGTGAAGATTTTCATCGAGAGGTGGAAGTTCGCTTTAAATATTCAAATTCAAATCTTCAAAAAAATTTTCAATGTCCTTTAGCCCAGTCTTTCGGTATCCTGGTACTCATTCCTTTTATTTATGGCTTGCAATGCAGTTTATATTGTCAAATCGGACCGTTTTCAATTACTGAAATTGGGAAATCCCATTAACAAATCATACTCGTAATTCTTGTATTTTAGTATTGAGATTTTTTTTTCGTTACGACTAATAATTCTGATTTTTCAGTAATTTTCAAAGTTTTTCATTAGAGAAATTCGACCGAAAATATTGAGAGCTTTAATCGATATGTCAGTTACACTTTTGTATTATTTTAAACAAATGTCAATTTTTATTTCTACCGTTCATTCTGTTTCGGAAAATATGGGAATTTTACGAGAGAATTGACTCACATGTTTATGGCACAATAAATTAAATATCTTGGGTTTTACATACACACGCCCGGAGGCAATTCTCTCGTAATTAAATTCGCTATTTATCTCTATTAATTGGGAAATCAACGTGTGGATATTAATGCTGGAGGAGTTTTTCTTTAGAAATACTGACCGAAATACTGTCATCGGATCCAATCAAATTTTTTTCCTTTATTTTACTTTTTTCAAGATTAAAACTCGACTTCGAGCATAAAAATAAGTGGAAGCAATCCAATGTGATAACTCTCGAGCTAAAACAAAGATTAAAAAAGAGAAACAAACTAGTGGATAATAATTCATCTCAACGCCCAGATTGACTTTAAGGCTCGATTTGGTATTTTCCCATGACTTTTTCACACATTTTTTATCACTCAATCGTGACAAACTCACTTCAATTATTTACAAAACTACGTTTTTATACCCATGAATTGCTCAACAAGCAAAAATCCGTTCGTTAAATCATCAATTATTCATTATTCTCAATTACAGTCTCAACTGTCAACAGTCGAGAGGCAGAGAAAATTTTTCAAATGATAAATCAAACTGCAAATGCCAATGCATCAGAATTTTTTTTCATGACACTTTCAATAATTCCAAACATTACTCAACATTTATTTTTTGTGATAAAAATTATTAACATCTCCATCGGAACCTGCAGTTTCAATTCACAAGATGTCATTTGGAAGCCAAGAATTCGCTTCGAATTATCAATTAGAAATAGACGAAAAAAGAAGAAATAAAGATGAAGTACGTTCGTCTCATTGTGTTAGTCTTCAATCAATTAATCAGCCATTTGGGATTTTTTCAATGATCTCTTTAATGAAGAAAAACAATTTCATCAATCACTCGATCGACACCTGAGTATAAAAAATCAATAAAAAAAAGAAAAATGTTGCAATTTGTTCGGATTTTGTGACGATCGTAAGTGAATAAATGAAAATTGACTGATGAACAATAAAGACTGTCGATAATTAAACACTGGGGCTTACATTGTTGTATTAAAATATGATAACCATGAACAACATAGGAAATTTGTTAATCTTTTGGATTGGAAATAGAGGGTAAAACTATATGACGAGAGCCATGTCCTTTTTGTTTGGTAGATTATTCTTTTTTCCTTGCCAGAGGCTGTTATGTATCGTGAAGGCATCTATGGTCACTGTCAGATGCTTTGTGTGGACTTGAGAAAAGCATTTACCCCCTGAATTGTATCTGCAATTGTTATAAACAATTCGTTTTGTTTTCTACTCTCTTTTTTCGAGGATATTACCACAGCTTCGAAATTTCACAGCTTAATAATCGATTTTATCGAAAAACTATCGACTTTACGATACCTTTTTTGTTGAAAATTTAATTAACTACAAAAAAAGTTCTTTTGTGTTTCCAGATCAAAAAGATAGTTTTCGAGAAAAATCCATAATTAAAAAAATTGTTATTTATTTATTCTCAACTTACTTGAAAAATTTGTCGAACATGTTCTCGAGAACTTGTTTGGGCCCAGTTCCACAAAGTTTAGTGACCTCCTCTGTGTCTGGACAGTAGGAATAGAGAGCGCGAAATTGGCATCCAGCATCCCTGAAGAGAATGAGAAAGTGTTTGCTCTCTGATCTTCCAATTTCGTCCAGAACACGTCTTTTGGCGTCTCGATTGACAGTTCCTGGGAATACACAGTACTCAACTGCATTCAGCATTATTCCTCGATTCGATTTAGTGGTTGGTTGTTTGTAGAGTCGAGGTCCATTATATTCCATCATGGAACTAGCTGTGCTACTGATATCACTACTGCCATCATCGAATTTTCGCTTAGACATGAGACCTGGTGGCAGTGATCCAGGCCCTGAAGAAGGTGAATTCAAATGTTTTGTGCTTCCACCCATTCCAGGACTGGGTGCCCTCCTTGGTGGTGTAGCACGGCCCAATCCACTGTCAGTATCTGCCAAAAACACATAAACACCATTTATTAATCAATAATAATCCACCTCCGATGGGAAAGATAAATAATAAATGACATGAAACGAAAATTTAAAAAAATGACAGGATTAATCTTCGAAAACCGTCGCCCAAGACGAACAAATTGTTTCGTGACCCCAAACCTTTACCAAATGATAACTTAATTAGTTTCGTGTGTGTTATTTAAGTTCTAGATTGACTACACGATTAGTTCCTAATAAAATATTAAGAATTATTCCATTTGTTTTGTGATTGTCTAATTGAAGGGGTGGATTATTCTGCGAATACCTGAAAAACTACTGGATTTAGAAAAAAATGGATAGAAAACATTTTGTAAAGAATTTCAGGAACCGTAAAAAATGTTAATGAGATTTTTCGATAAATCCATTAATTTTCGAGATATTTAGGAATTAGTCGATGCAGATGTTTTAAATTCACCACTTCTTTATGGAATTAATTATCTAACTTATCTAATGTTATCGATAATGAACCTGTAAACAAATAATAACGATTGTTCAATGAAACTCCATGACCCTGAACATGTGAAACGAGCAATGAAATAAATTAAAACCAGATCCAGTTGTATTAATCTGAAAAATTGTTGAAATATGAATGTAAAGTATCAGTTGCCACAACCTCTGCTGTAAAGCCCAAAAAGCGTCATATTTATTATCTAGTGAGTGATATCCCTGAATTGTGTAGTCAGTATCATCATCAAGAGATAAACAATCCTCTCCAGTAATTTCCAGATTTTTTTACCGTTTAAAAGACTATTTAAAATTGCTCTATCCTTTAATCTCCGAAGATATCTCCAAAACCAGAAGAGATAATTAAATTTTCATCAGGACCTATTTTGTAGAGCTAATCAAGATCTACGAAAAAGTTAATAACAAAAAATTAATTATCCTTTCTAGTTTCAGAGGAATTTGTGAAAAACTCATAAAAAAAATCGAACAGCTGAATGAAAAACCATTATAATTCAAAATTAAATGGAGTTTTCGAATTTTTTTGAGCAACTTTAGATCGTGTAGACGAGACTCGTGAGAAATTAAAGAAAAAAAATAATGATCGAGTGTTCCTGTGTGGAAAATCCCTTCCAGCCTGCCACCATGCGTCTAAAGTGTACTAAATTAATCTCCAAATTAATCAGCCTAATATGAACCATCATTAACGAATCACCGGATTAGAAACAAAAAGACAAATAAAAATAGGCGAAATTAATGAGGGACTTGGGAATTGATTTCTCTTTAATGCTGTTTCCTCACAATTTCAATTCTTATCCTTACCACACAAATTCATCAACGAATTTGATTTTCTTCCTTTAAAGTTTTGGTAAGTCGGGTATTTTGTCCTGCCTCTAACCTGTTGATGAGGCTCCTGCGTATCTGTAAGATAATCCAACGTTTTTTCGTTGTTACAAGCCATCGAGGCCGGTCAATTAATTTATGGTGTTTATCTAGGTTTTATTGGAGTTTGGCTCAACGATCCTGTTGCTAATTATTATTTTCTTATTTATTCGATGATTTTGGAGGTCTAGCTACTTGGTACATTATTCATTTATTGATGAATTAATTAATGAAAATTCAATGTAGCCGGTGCAGCTTGGTGCGGAGCAACGTTGCATTCAACTGGAAATTCTACGTCAAATGCTCTACTTCTTCGAGTTATTTATAACAATATTTTCACTTTAAAAATCACTGAAATATCTTCTTCCCTTTTAATACTGACAATGGTATTCGTTTATTGCTTTTTATTCATCGTTTTATTTATCCAGTTGTTATTTTTATTTTTTTTCCTCCAAAAATTATGAAGACGATTTTGAAAAGGATTAATATGAGGAAAAATGATTGAAAGATATTTTCCAGTGATCGTTAAAGCGGGGAAAACTCTCGTTCTTGGTTCAAGTTCTTGGGAGATCTCGTTAATGTAAACCAAACGTTATTTAGCAACCATGAAAAATACGTGAATGCACTGCATAATTAATAATAAATAACAGTACTCATAGCGAAATAATTCCTGATAATCTAGGACCCACCTCTGGATGTCTTGTAAGATCCACGTCGTCCCAGCTGATTGGTACTGCGACACGGTGAACAACCTCTACCATCGTCTGGCGAATCTACGGAAGATACTAAAATAAAAGGGCAAACTATTACAAATTTCTCCACCAAAAAATTAACTCGACATTTTTACCCACTCTATTTTAAGGCTAAAGCTATTCCTGTATCATGAAGGGGAGAATCTCAGAGACAGAAGTGCATGCTACACCAAGGATTAATGAGATGAGTGGAATAAAAACGTTAAACACAAATTATTTATAAAAACAGACGAGTGAATTTAATCCACCATTTTTGCACAATTTTTACACCGGTGAAATACCGACATATCTCAGCAGAAAATGATCCTAGAAAAAAAAGTCAGAAGAATTTTTTGTGGGGAATTCCAATGCCCACAAATAATTCCTTTTTGTGTTTTCTCATAATTCCATTTGTTTTCGAGATAATCGAATTTTTCCATCGATGAAAATTCCGTCAATAGAAAAAAAGATGGAAAACCACTCATCTGGCAGTATGAAGGGAAAAAAAACGAAAAGGCATGTTTTGTTTTTTTTTTCTGTGAGTGATAGAGTGCGTGTAGTGCGTACCCTTGAGACTGCCACCCCTATAAAAGGGCCCTGAGCGCCGGTCATCATAATGGGCAGCAATGAGTGTATCCTGCGAGCCTCTGAAGTAATCTCGCTTCATTGTTGGTGAGATCAGCGTCGCTACATTAAGTGTGTTAGTGCAAAAAAAAATACAACATAAAATAAAGAGGAACACAAATCAAATCTCCTAGCCAAACGATTCCCCTACACTCGTAATTACAATTGATAAGAATATCTGAAATTCTAGGTTGTGAGTTTTTTTTTAATCTCATAAAACAACAGAGAAAAACAGTTGCAGATAAATTTCCGGGTACGATCTGGGTTCGATCCTCAAACTCGCCATGCAGATAGCAAATGCAACATTTAGAAAGTGAATTGTATTTTGTAGTTATAGAACATTGAATAGAACTCGTTGATTCACGTGGAAATTAATTGATAAAATTGGGAAATACCGCGAGAACCGTAGGGTTTAGGAGAAAATGATATTGACATCTTTTGTGGGAAATTAAATTTTATATGAATATGTTTTAATCACATTTTTTTCTAAACCCAGTAGCTTTTGAGATATTGCCAATTATTTTGAGGAGAAATCCTTAAGGAACAGCGGAATTAAGGAATTGTAGTTTAATCAGTACTGTGGACGGTTTAATTCAATTTCCACGATGAAATCAACATCAGGAGGATCAGACAGATATCAAGAAGAGTAATTTTAAACAGTCTTACCTGTACTGAGATTTGAGGAAGATCCTTTCTTCCCACGACTAGGCGTCAGTGTTCCAGAATCTAATTCCGAGTGATCAACGGCTATTGTTTTCGGTCGAGGTCTAGCCGATGTTGCAGTCTTACTACGTAACTTTGGGGTTTGTTTTATGGCATTTAGAACTTCCTTGTCAAGTACCTTTCCCTGGAATCGTCAATGAATTAAACAAAAATAAAATTCATTCAGTGCCAAACTCAATGAATTTTTTTTTCCAAACTTAAAAGACTCGGAGATATGCGCAGTGAAAGCCAAAAAATGATAATGAGAGATGAGAGGATTGTGTATTTACCTCACGTTCAGCTTCTTCCTTCAATTTTTTCAGCTTGTACTGCTCAAGGATGGCAGCTCGTCTCTGTCTATCGTCCTCCTTCTTCCTGGCTCTCTCCTCCTCCTTCATCTTCTCCCTCTCACGTTTGGCCAGTGCCTCAGCCTCTTTCCTCTCCTTCAACTCCCCCTGCTGCTGCCTCCTCTGGAGAGACGCCAGCATGAACTGCTTCTTCTTCTTCTCCATCTCATCGAGTGAATTTGGATCTGGATTAGCCAGTTCATTTCCAATTACGAGGCCAACTCCAGTGGGACGAGTCTCACCCGTTCGCTGTCTGTCCTCTCGTTGTCTCTCTTTGTCAATTTCCCTCTGCAACTCTCTGTCCCTCAATTCCTGGCGCTGCTGCTCACGCTCCTCAGCTTGACGTTGACGCTCTCGTTCCAGATCCCTCTGGGCCTCCATGTGCCTCTGACGATCTATAGGATTCGCTGGAGGGGAGTCCGGACGCGCTGAAAAGTCCTCGTGCTCGATAAACGATGAAACTGTTCTTTCCTTTTTGGGTGATCTTTTGACTCTCAATGCTGGTTTTGGCTTCTTCGGTCCATCATTGTCGAACGAGATATAGAAACCCTTCTCCCCAGCATCCGTAGAATCCAGGGGAGTGATCTCGGGGGTCGCCGACGGCGATGGCGAGGCCTCGCGCAGCGAACTGTGAGGCTGAAACGAATTACGAGAAGGCGTCGTCTTCGTGGGTGATGATATTCTGTAGGTTCGACTGCCCGATGTGATATGCAGCCGGGGAATTCGTTGTGCGAGATCATCGTCATTGCCGATGAATGATATATTTTGTGGCTCCATGTCGTCAACCGGTGGGGCAGGAACTGGTGTGTGCAATTGGGCATTGTTGTGACGCTTGTCAGTTGGACTTTCACAGGTGATTGGGATGTGGTGCACCGTCGGTTTCTTCGGCTCAGGACTCTCCCCCATCAGTTGACTTATCCGATGTACCTTAAATCAATAATTCAATCTTCAAACCCCACTGTCACCCTTAATAATCCTCAAACTGCCATTAAAATTCAATTCACCCATTTTTTAAACATTTTTCAAGACGAGATAATTTATCCTCGAGAACCAAAAACTATTCCACAATTTTTTTCATAACAATTTTCCATTTTCAGCTGTCAAAATAAAATGATAGTCTGAATTATTCACTCTTTTCAAATGAATAAATCCTCCGATTCCCACTGTTTTCTCATTATTATTTATTTTTATTATTTAACACCACGAATTCTTGAGAGAAATTAATTAATTCTCCGTGACATTTTCTGAAGTCAGAAAAAATTTATCAATGCAATTCTCACAAAACTGAAGGCGAGGGAAATTATTCTACAAAATTTTCACACTAAAAACTCTTGGAAAAATATGAAAATCCTGTTCTTTCACTTATTCCAGTTGCAATTCTGAATTTCTAGTTACTAAAGAACGATTTATGATGAAGGTTCAAACCTCATCGGTGTAACTGAAATTACTCCGTGCAGTAATTGTAGAATAAAACATGTGCATTCTATTAAGATTGTGGATTTAAAACGTTAAATCGTAGAGTCAGTGGGTCGAGATCAACTGTAGGTGTTCAGTTGGTCAGGTAAAAGTATTGAAAATTCCGTGTGGGAAGATCCCTCCCATCTTGGGTACCAGTGGCGTATTCTCTCAAAATGGTAAATTACATCACCAACTGGTTTATGATGATGACTCCGTACCCCGAGCCAACAATGAAATCAAGAACCTCCTTTTCTATTTATTAATTCGTGAGAAACCAATTTTCCCTCGATTTAAACCGCGCCAACACAATTGCACATAAATTAACCAGAAATAAAATATCCCCTCAACTTTAAAAAGCAAAAAATATAAATAAATATTAAAAAACGATTTAATAATTGAATTATCAATTATTTTTATAAATTTATTCTCCGAATAATGATGAAATTATTTGAAAACCGAAAAATTCAAAGGGAAAAGGGCAATAAAATTTTTTCAATGGTTTTCAAAATGAGAAAATAATAGAGTACTGAATAAATATAGACTTACAGCATTTCGATGCTGAGGACTAGCAGACGCAGGTGGTGTTTGTGTAAACAAATTCGATGATTGAGGATAATTAGCCGGTGAATGATGAATTTGGCTGTTGATGATACTGTGATCGCCACCATTGAGATACCTCTGCTCCTGGGATGTGTCATGGAGTACAAAGCCCTTCTGCTGTGGTGGAGGTGCACCCCAGGTCCTCGTGTCATGGTACAATCTTGGATCCTGCTGATAAACAGGTGGTTGAGGGCTGTACCTGGGGTCCATTGGCTGCTGATAACTCACAGCTGCCATTTCATTAGATAAATTCTGCTGTGGCCTTGCCCACGTTCTTCTCTGCATCTGGGGCTGATCATGCAGATAAAATTGCCCCTGCTGAGGATCCTGGATCCTAGGAGTCATGGGATTTATCGGAGGCATTCCGTAACTTGTCATGTGTTGCTGATTATAACTCTGTAATTGTTGAAATTGCTGTTGCATCTGCTGCTGCTGCTGATTTATGAAATGCTGTTGCTGTATTTGAGTCTGTTGATTCGCTAGTCTCTGAATGTCTGCGTGAATTTCACTGAGACTGCTGTTCATTTGAGTGATGGACTGGTGGTACTGCTCGAGATCCATGTTCTCAAGGTCAGGGGTACGACGTGTCTCGATGAAGGGCACAGTACTGCCATCATGCTCCAGCCACTTGTGCTCAACATCTCTGACGTCTTCCCTTATTTCCTGAATTAAAACGTAAACCAAAAAAAATTGACTTTCCAATCGTCATCAATTGATTTTCATCAATTCTTTCAATTTCGCGCGATTATCTCACAAACGAGGGATTTCAGGGGAAAATATCACAAGATCTTTTTTGTAGCTAATGAAATTTCTCACAGAAAAGGTCATTTGACCTCACCCGTAAAACCCCTCAGTATCATGACACAATCGTCAGAATCCTCTCGACCTCGAAATTCTGTCACTCTCGGTGTTTGTCAATTTGGATCGTATTTTCACACTGATGCACTCGAAATCATCAAAAAATTTATCTTCAGAGCTATCCTGACTCTCCGCAGTCAGATAATCCCGGATCGAGCAATTGCCCGAGTCCAGGGAACAAGTAGATCCATAAATCGACTCAATGGATTCGCGAGACTCGTTTCTCGGTGTCGCGGGTTCTGGGGGTCTGGGGCTCATGGAGCACACGATAGCACGTGTCTGAAGCTTCTTCGGGATAAGTGACATGAATATATTCATTATAATGTCGATAACCGTGTCAAACATTTTTTACTGGTCTTTATAACGCTCCAATCATTCATCAATTAATTTAAATCACTTGGAAAATATTCGAATCCATTTGAAACTGAGAATTTTGTCGGACCATTTGCTACGAAAAATTTGGAAAAACCGAGGGAATGACTGAATTAATTTTTCTAATCAGATTCTCATTTTTTTGTTGCAATTATGTTTTTATGACACACTTCAGAGAATTGGGTCGTTGGCGAGGGAAATCGAAGGTCTTTAATAGTTTCAATTATCTTTACGGAATTTAAATTACCTGAAGTGACAAAAGAACTCGTTCATTAATTGAGATTAATAGAAATTAAAAACGAATTTTCAATGGAGTTGTGTCTCCAGTGGATGGAAGTACTCTGAAATGTCGTCAACATCTAAAATCAGGAGTCCGCATTTATCTATTTTTTGTTTGATCAATATTGTATCTCGTTTGCCTCCAGCACTCCACATTGATATTCACAAAAAAAATAATATATTCGATGCTACAATTTTCGGTGACACGTAAAAAACTCAGGGTATTACCAACATTCTGGGCTGAAAATCGAGACAGCCCAGACGTTCAATAATGAAAAATTTTCGATAAAAACCTGAAATCTGTTGATTTACGGGTGTAGCTCCCGAACGAGTGCCCAGACGAAAAAAAGTGAGAAAAATTTTACCCGGGAAATATCACAATCTAAAAAAAATTCCTTTGTCACTTTTCTCTAAGACCACTAATTACCGCGATAATTACTCATTTACGCAACTGGAGAAAGCAAAAGTAAAACACATTACACCCCTGCGAATTGCTTGGCGTACCTCCTGGAGAATGGATTCTAGGAGAAAAAGTGATAGAACATTATTTGTAGCCGACGAAATTTCCCAAAAAAAATGTCTCTTCACATTTTCCCGCAGACCCCGTAATTACCGAAATAATAGCAGATTCTGGGGATAAATGACATTGAAAAAGCGAATACCGAAGCCACATGCCTACATACGCATTTTTTATAATAATAAAATCAACTAGAATAGTCAGAAATAATATACGACGAGGATAAATAAGAGGGAGAACCGAAAAATGGCTCGAATGATGATAAAAATAAGTGATACCTTGAGTGTGAAAGGACGCTGGGGTTTATCTTGTATATTTTGATGAGGAGATGACTCGTTACACCCTGTTGTATCACCAGAGGACCCTGAGGTCATTGGAGTGGGGGGAGCATGCTCCACGGGACTGTCACCCCCTGATGCCGATGACGAGGGTGATTTAACCTTACCCTGTAACCAGCCCAACCACCAAATGTGCCTTGTTAGGTACACCAGAGTCCATCACCACATTCCAAGTTCCAATAATTCAACACATAAAGCTCTTCAATTAATCAATATACCGTGCAATCTAGCGTTAAAAAATAAATCACTATGCTCCAAGGCTCTAAACATATTCAAAAGAATATTATCTGCGGAAAAATGTAGAAAAAAAAATTTCCCCAACGGATTTCCAAGGGGAAAACGAACTTTATGATTGAAACGTGCAATTTTACTGATAAGATCACGATAAAAATACATTTTGGCCTTTGTATCCTCATGAATGTGATTTTTTTTTTTTCAAGTATGAAATCATCTGGAAATGGAGAAAAATTTCAAAGTGTATTTTTAATCGTAATAATTTTTCAATGAGTGAACGAATAATTTTCGATGTTTCAGTTTTGATTGGCGATGTTCTCGTGAATTTTAATAAAAGTGCAATTGCATGCACTTACCCCTAAGTACAGCTGTAAGATTGGAAAGAGTAGTTGAGTTAAGAGTGAACGTGAAGGACCTAATAGAAATACTGCCACCGTATTCGAGAAGTAATTGTGAATATTTCGAAGATATTTCGTGAGATTTGCCAATCGATTGATGGATAATTGAGAGATTGTTGAAAAAAATTGAATTGAAGGCACTGACCTTGGTTACTGTTTGCAGAAAAGCAGCTTTTCCCACTTGTTCCCTCTGTTTCGATGCCTTCGCCTCCATCCTTCTCTTTTCTGTCTCTATCTGTCGACGTTTTTCCTCCAATTGCATTCGAATATTATTCAATTGGGCTGCTATTACAATATTACTTCCATCTCCATCACTAGAATGTGGCTCAGTCTGTTGACTCTGCAGACTGCTCTGCTGCTGCCACGTTGTTGTATTTGGTAAAGTAGCAAAAGTGGTTTTCTTCTCAGCAATTCCATTGCCATTACTCTGTCCATGCTTCTTACCCCCAAAATTACCCCTCACCCCAGACTCATCACGCTCATGCTCACCATAATTAAAATTAATTCCCTTCTCCGAGCTCTGTCTACTCAAATTGGCAAAACTCGCCATTTTCGTTGATTCAACGTCAATTTTATCGTTATCACTGGAATGTAGAAGGTTCTTGATGGCGACATTATTGAGACTGGTATTTGAGGCTTGTCGCCTGAGGCGAGGGGTTGGCTCGTCATTGCTGTACCCATTGTCAGCTAAAATGTGCTGGACATCACTTCCATAAACATCCTGAACACTAGAACGCACTGGGAGATTTGGCTCTGGTGCTGTACGCTTTCCAGTGTGCACCATCTCCTTGTCGGGATTTCTCACACATCCAAAATTGTGCAAATTGTCCTGCAACGATAATTCATTCATTGACTCATCAATTACCGATCGATTCCCTCAATCTATAATGACGATAAAAAATTATTCATCTCTCACCTGAGATCCACCGAAATTTTCAATTGTCAGTTGAGAGTCATCAGTGACTGAATTACGCCTAGATCTTCTCCCAGCATACGAACTTCTTCTCTGATCCTCCCAATTACTAGGCCGTCCAGCAGCCTCTGCCTTCACCATCCTCTCATCACCAACAGAACTGAGTGTTGGTATTCCCCTGTTTCGGTGCACCACAAAACTCTCCTCCGACGTTCCTCTTCTGAAATTATAAAACCACCACCAACCACTCGTCAATTTATTATCCCCTGATTACCTCGATATTCAATAAATAATAATTAATAATAATAATTAATCAATAATTGGTGGATAATCACCTGTCATCGTAAGAATGAGCCTCAGCAGTCTGCTGCAGTGACTGTGACTTTTTCACAAAACTCATGGTCGTGGGTTTCGCAACTGTAAACAACAAACAAATTTAATCAGCCAAAATAATTAAATGCCGTTACTTCCCTTTTTGAGCAATGAATACACAAGCTCTAGAGTTCTCTATGCACTAATGGTAAACCCAGTGCAAAAATATCAGAGAATGACGAAAATAATATTGTGACTAAAGAAAAATAATATGAAAAATAATCGATACAGTAATGACAATATAAATTATAAAAATAAAAATCATTTACATAGCAAACAATACCAACGAACTAAAAGTGGATATGCCATGATTGACATTTAGCTCAGCAGATCAGTCAATACAATGTCTGGATAATAATCATGCCCAAATTAATGTGATTGCAAGCCTTAAATAAATTTCATTCGCCAGTGATAAGTCGATGATTAAGTATGATAATGAAAATTTCATTATTATTACACATGTCAACTGTCACACCATGCACTCACTCCCACCTTTTCCCCAATTAACCACTCCCATAACGAAGATGTTAATTACCCCGAGAAAATTTATTCCACGAGTCAAAATTTCATGAGCTCCATCAAAGAAATCACCCAGACAAATATTGAATTCCGGGAAAAAACACGAGAAGTCATTTCCAAACTCAACATTTATCCAGCTGATAACAAAAATAATTAACAAACAAATATATTCTCCCGAGTTTTGTCATTCATTCAATTACTGTTAATTACCCAGATGAATTGATGACCCAGAATTATCGAACACGTGACAAATCCCCACATGTTCACAACGAACAATTACTGTGCTCAATTGAAAAAAAATAAATAAAAAATGCCTGAATGAATTTCAATAAATATCTCGACGCCTGACGTCTCTCCCTTGATTTAACATTTGATACCTGTGAAGCCTGGAGCGGAAATGGAGAGGTTGCTTCTCAGATCAGGTATTGGTGCTATTGACTGAGGTAGACTTCTTTTATGTGCTACCCCATGACTATTACGTGGGCACGCTGTAGGTCAACACAACCAACCCCATTGGTATTCAGTGATGAATAGAAGTAGGCGAATAGTCAGCGGTTGATTTTGTTCAAGCATCAAGAAGATTTAGGCCATAGAAAATAGGCAAATATTATGGATTTTATAAGCTATCAATTTATCTAATTTTTCTTACGAATCATTCTCACTATTCTCTCATGATCGATGATTTAATATCTCTCGAGATTAAATACCACACGATTTTTTCAATTTTCCGTCAAGTACTCATTACTTAAATTATTTTTTTTCCTTTCGTTCTTGTGGATTCGAGTCCAATATGATTAAGAAAATACACATATTGTGTCCTAGTGTTGTTATTAGAGTAATTAGGGAGAATATTCAGTGACACGGACGACAGAGTGTACTGACATTGATAAGAAGCGTGATACCATTACGATTGTGAGATAAAATCTCATTTAAGACTTAAAATGAATTGATAATAATATTGCAAATGAATAATTACCGATAATTGAAAATAAATCTGAATAATTAATAATTAATCTTAATTCCAAATGACTAGATTATTTATTTTTGATTTATCCATGAATTATCCCTTCGAAATTCCCTCCCTATCGAACGTATTTCTATAAACTGAAAATTTTATTAAAAATTATCTTAATCATCGTCTGGAATAAATGAGTCCTCACAATCACAAAGGTACATCGTGAATAACTCAAATAAATTAATAATTAAACGATTATAACCACTTGGTACTGCTTCACCTTATAAACAAGAATTTGTGCGTGGCCTTCACCGATCTGTTACAAATTAGTCCCTTCACCAATAACCCGAGTACTCAATAACCAACATCACACCCATTAAAGGGATTAAAATTTCGGTGTGGACAACGCAATATTCAAACTTAAAAAATCAGCGACTGATCGAATCAATGATAACCGTTAAAAATACTTATCTCGTAACTGTACATACCATCGAGATACTGGCTTGCCCTTTCCTCCCCAGGATAACGTACACACTTAACCGGATGAATCTCCAGGACATTGTACATGTCAGCGAGAAATACAACAAGATTTTGTTTCATCGACCTGAAAGATAAACCAGAAATTGAAAAAAAATTATCCAACCAATCTCTAGCATCTCCTCCCTAGGAGAGTTTGTGTCTTTCTCAAATGATTTTAATTACGATTGATAATCCAGATATAATTTAAAAGAGCTCATAAAACTGCTAATTACCCTCTCATGTACGTGACATCCTCTGGTTGCATGTGAAAAATGGAGTAAGGTAGACACCTGATGCAGAAGGCGTGAACCAACGACAAATTGTAAAGTGCATCAGCAACAGAGGGTCTCTTGGATACCCTGATGTCCATCCAATTGAGCTCCCCAGGGCAGTAGAATGCTACAACAGCAGCTAGACCAACACCATCGCACAATGACTGAAAATCCTTGGCTGGTGGTAATTCAGGTAATTTTGTCTTATCCTGGCCCTCCTCACCCTGAATTTTAGTAATGAGTGCATGCGATGCATGACTTATCCACAAGAGAAGACCCTTCTCATGATCCTGAGGCACATCCACCAGAGCCTGAGGATCAAACCTCCGAATAGCTGCAGCTACACGATCACCAGTCACAACTTCCTTGGCATACAGTATCATCAGGCCCTCTATCACAGCCATATGTGCAGACATTTTGAGGGGTGAATTTTGGATGAGAATTGTCTCGGTGAGGGGTGTATTGCTTGGCTCATTAACAAAAACACCCTTGCGAGCAAGAGCTTGAAGGATACCCAGGTGATTCTGATTGTGATAATTAGGATCGGAGTAGATGTTTGCAAGTGCCAGACAGTAGAGCTCGGCATTTGACAGAGAATGGACTATCTGGGGCTTCAAGTGCTCCTGATCCTGCACATCATTCAGGAAAATTAATTAAAACTAAACTACAATACTAGAAAATTACTCTCCCAAAATTCACCAATTTCATTTTAAAAATAAATTCATAATTGAATTTAGAAAAGATATTTGTGAACAAATAGTTATCCCTTTGGCTCACTAATTTCATTGATCATCAAATTACTGGTAATTACTCCGATGAATTAATGAATTTATTATCTCAATTAAGTGGATAGCCATTCCCTGAGGTGCAATTATTGCAAATAAATGATAATTGTTGAAATGCTCTCCTCCGAGGATATTTCAAACACGAAATAAAAAGGAAGAATTGGCAGGAGAATAAAGATCGATTGGCCAGCGTCCAATAAACCTTGGAAAGTCAAAAGTAATCGAGATAATATCTAGTTTCACATCCCCCAAAGGGTAAAATCCTATTTTAAAAATCAACTGCAACCTATCCAGTTATTTCAGGCAGAATAAATAATAAACGACACCTCGAGACATTTTGATTCCACGATTATAGATCCACTGGATGACAATGTCCTGTGAATGCCACAATAAAACAATTTTTCGAACACTAAATCTCTGATAAGACACATCACAAACTGCGAGCATTAGACTCGAAAAGTTTGCAAGCAACTGCGAGTTTGTTTTCAGATCAAGCCAACGTAATTCGATTTAGTTAATTGGATCTTAGCCAGTGCTAACTGACGACTGTAGGTCACACGTGGATGCAACATGTGCGATAAAGTATTAAAAACCGATCACAAATCGACAGCCAAGTGTCAAAAAATCATTCTAATAACCCAGTGCTATAAAAATGATTATTAAATTATTTATGGTTGATGATATCTCTGCAAATAACGAAGATGCAAAATTTTCCACAGGAGCTTAATTATAAAGCGAAAAAACAGCAACAAAAAAGATATTATTAAAAAATTCGCTATCTCCTCTAGATCCTGAGATATCCGCGGAAAACTCAAAAATTTCAATTTCAGATTTTAATTCAATGTAATTTTTTTTATTCTTCAAGGCTTGGATTGTTAATTAATTACTTTCCCTCATGAATAAAGCAATTTTGGGACACTCTCACTGTCTGACGGATGTGATGAAAGTTTTACGATTTTTTTACGACTGGATCATGCGATAAAATCGAGATGAAAACGGTTGGAGGAATTTTTGGGAGAAATACATTTTTACAATACAATTGAATTGACTCGCTATTTCCTCGCCCACAGTATTTTTACAATATTTTTTTTATTTACTTACCTCAAGATCACGGTAATAAGGCTCCCGGAGGTTCTCCGGGACTCGATTGTTGTACGCCTTGGATAAAAGCCATTTCATGGAGGCACGTTGTTTGGCCTGAAATAAAAAATCATTGTGAATCAAAGAATCAAAAATAAAAACAATCATTTCTCACTCAATGAAATAATTAATCTCCAATAATTTCTCCACAGAAAAAATCGACTTTCGAATAATTTCCAGGGTACCCCAATTAGCTTCCAATTAATGATTTTTCAAGTCTTACTGATTGGGTTTGTCGGTTTAAACGAGATAAAAATGGAAAAATGATTATGTAGTCCCATGATGTGAGAGGGATTCGATGCCAAAATCATCCTAAAGACGATAATTTTAAATCTCTCTTCTAAATCCACTGTCTGAGCACTCGACAACTAGGCCGAGACACTCTCAGAATCCACTTGTCCATTTTCACTTGAACTCTAGCTCATACACTTGCACATATGAACACCAATTCAGCTATTCATAGATTTCCATTTTCTGGTACTGCCAGTAATTTCCCCACGTGTAAATTCAGCCATTAGTATTCACCGATAAATCGCATAATTAATTGATCAATCATCAATAACATTCAAACTCCAGGCAATTTCTCTTTTTCGAAATAGCCGATAATCTCAGAAATGCGTGGGTCTAGAGAAAAGTGTCACAGAACTTTTCCATGGCAAATTAAATTCCCCACAAAAAATCCGCTATCAAGTTTTCTCGTGGGAGAATTAATTGCTGAGTAAATGCGATTTTTATGGGTAACTCATGATTTCGAGGGGAAACGAGTTCACGTTTTATCATTGGAGTGCAGAATTTTATTCGATTTCTCGATGGCCTTCAAGGATTTCTCCCTTGGTTTCACAATTCCACTCATCATTGTTCCAGAAAACCGAAGAGAATAAACGATACGCCCTTGAGATTCACCTCACCTCGGTAATTGCAAAAGTTGTTGAAGAAAAATTGTAAGAAAAAGAAAGAAAAAACTCCTGTCGCGACAAATGGTTGAGATCATCTGGTCGTAAATATGATTGATACCTTTTATTTGTTATTGTTTAATTTTGTCGGGCCGGATATTCCGGTTGGTAAGTAGTTTTGCGAATAACAGTTGTCTATGACTGGTGGATCGATAGAATAATCGTATACCTGTTTCCAGTACGAACAGCGACCCCCTTTACCCAGGAGTTGCATGTGTGTCTTTGACCCCAATAGCATATCTCCATCATCGAGTAATTTTTGGAATCGATTTTCTCAAGATTTCACCCGTCCACGTTGTTTATTCAAATGTGACACTCATAATTAGAGGATTATCTCGATGATGAGTGGTCCTATGGAAAATCCTCAAAGAGATTAATTACAGGAAATTTAATTCTCCATAAACAAGTTCCTATAGCACTTTGTCCTAGAACCACTCGTTAACGAGATAATTGTAGAATCAATGAAACCTGATTATTCGAGAACATATCTGTTAATCTCCCGATCTTCTCCATTCATATCCTTGATATCTTCTGATGTATCATGATTAGCGAAAAAGGGCAAAGGAAAATTTTCCAGACAATCGAATTTTCTTGAAAAAAAGTTATGTGACATTTTTCCGTAGCCCCCCTGGTTTCCGAGATATTGACAGAATCATCAGAGTACTTGTCATTTTTTACTATTTCTTTTCGCGAATTATTCTATCTTCCGTTAATGACCTCTTCCTGCTCATCCACATTGAAGCACTGATATTTCAATGATTAGTAATTCTATAAAAAGACGCTCAGTCATAGTTGGTAAGACCGGGAAGGGCGTTACGACAACGAGACGGGGATTGCATTACAATAGTGATTACGACGCGATTCACTCCATGAAACAGTCCCGGTCATTTCGCGGATTGGGTCAATTGTTTCGCATCACTAATACCCGAATTACGTAATTCTTCATGACCGATTGAAGAAAATTCCCCAGAGAAAAGTCATTTACCCCAAATTATCCCCTTTTCCTTTACTTCTCCAATAAATCCCCATTTCAATAACTCCCCCCCTCCAAAAATAAAGCGATATTATTTTATAATTTCAAAAATAATAATTGAAGATTCAAGTATTCACTCCCATTTTCAACAATTAAAATCTCCATTAATTTCTCATTTTGAAAATCGACGTGAATTGTCTCACAAATCGCAAATCAATTTAATCCAATTAAATCCGTCGAATTAATTACGTTGATTAATTGGATTAATTAATTTTAATTAGAGGGCTTGAATTCTTAAATTGGAACTGGCAAATTGGACTGAATGTCTGGACCCAAGACAAACTGGGAATAAATAATAAAAACCACTCCACAGAAATCCGATTTCAAAACCATAATTTTTTTTTTCAATTTCCTCCATGAATTGAATATCCGGGAAAACTGAATTTTCCTCGAATTCCCGTCTTCGTTGGCCCCGAAATAGAGCAATAGCTCAGATCTCGGTGGAAATATTGGATTAAGACACTCGAATGATGCACAACTCGGATTGAACGCCAAAGGGTATCTGAAAATTCGATGGGCTAAATTCCAATCGATCTGACCCAATTTCCACCCGATCATTTTTTCCGGTTCCCCACGTCAAATACAATTTCTAAAATCCCACGAATTATTACGGATTAATTATTATCCACCAACCTCTTCAAGTCTATTGAGAGATCAATTACATTTTTCAAATTTCTCAATTATTTTAATGCAGGTCACGTACTCAAGAAATTTTCCACCGCAAAATTTCGAAATATTCTTCTCCATTCCCTCCAGCAACTCCTCTGGAATTTTCTCAGGGTTATTTTACGGGCCAAGAGCCTTCCACTCAACTTTCTGAGCCACGGAATTTCCACACGAAAATGACATTTTTGTGGAAAACTCATTACTCCATTTCCGTTGATTAAATTGGCATCATGAGATAAGAGAAATTGGAAATTTCTTCCGATTATTGACTTTTTCAATTTTCCATTAATTTCGCGAAGTAATTGAAACGACGAATGCAAATCCAAAAGATTTTCCACAAAATTATTTTCACTGAACTGATTCGTCGCCCTATCTGACACAATTCTGACCATACCTCGAAATCTACAAGGTTTATCAAAAAAAGTCAAAAGAGATATTTCATAGCCGAGAAAAATTTCGAGAAAATTTCCCAATGAAATTTCCTTCCAAACCCCGTATCTCCAAAGATACACCCCTGATAAAATCAATTCCACGAGAAGACCTCAGTAATCTGGCGAATTCTATCTGTCTCGTAATTCAATTCCATTACTCTCACGTACTCCCGCAATTAAATCCCACTCATCTCAAGTACTCTCGTTATAACATTTCTGTTTATGTAGAGCAGGTGTCCATCCTCCAGTGGAATCACCAAAGACACAGCGATGTGAGCATGACCCAAGTGTGACTTCTCGTGGACTTTCTAGATAAATCACTCGATCCATCTCTCTCTGTCACAAAGTCACACCATAGTAGGTCTTCAGGTTGTTCCAGGCAACTCCCATTTACGTGTAAATCCCCAGTGGACGACCATTTTCGGTACGATTCAACTATAAATCGTTGGTAATCATCATTAACGGTGTAATCATCCAAATTTGGTTGGGGAATTCAAACGAGAAATAGCTGGATTATTCATTTCCATTCATAAATGCATATTTCAGTTTTTGCCAGAGGATTTGTAGGTGTTTTCATGTGGAAAATGGTTGCTCTGGTGTAGACCCCGTCATCCGGTTGTGAAGCAGATGCAATCGTCGCGAGACCATTCGTTGGGAAAACAAACGTTCCTCTAAAGTCAAAGGCTTGGGGAACATGAAACGCCATTGTTTCAGTTCTTGGAGTTTATATTTTTGCGACTATTGTTATTTTGTTGATATTTCCATGCGCAGTGAGTACTCTTGAAGACGAGGGTTCGAGCTTTTTTTTATTTAACTCGGGGAGTTCACAATTTTGAAAAACCAACGAAATGCCAAAATCACCTCCACTTTTACTTAAATATCTCGGTATCCTGTGATGTTACAGAAATTTTTATTTCTACCTTTTTTGTAGCTCTCAATGAGCTGCACAAAAAACGTAATGACGATGATTTTGATATCTCTCTTAGATTTGTAGATATGGAATTTTTGGCGGTTTATCAGTGGATTGTTACGCTAATTACCAGTCATTCAGTCCATGATTATTAATTGCAATTATAATTTTTTATCAATCATTGTAAAAAAACTCAGTAAAAAGAGTTCTGAGAAAATAAAATGATGCAGAGTTTGATCCACGTGACATACTATTACTTTACACCCAAAAGAAACGATGGGAAAGCGATCGATGTCGCGAGTTCTAGTGATGAAATGACAGGGCACTGGTGCACCTGGGAATTTTACCTCGGGGCACAATACCAAGAGACTAGTCTCATTACCGTATCATCAAATGCAATCAACACTCCTACAGCTTGAGATTAAATTGTCCATAAAAGTCAAAATTTTTATGAAAAAAAAAATCGATTAAATTTCCATTTTATTATATTCTAATCGATAATAATATCAATTCCACTTTACAAGCACGAAATAAGTGAAAAAGACTGGAAAAACTGGGAAACACCAGGGAAAATCGATGAATTAGTGGTTGACCTTTACGAAAATTCTCGCACCCAAGACAAACTGAGTAACAAGCAATAAATTAATGAACTGACATTTGCTCGGTGGTAATTGTAGTTGTATGATCGAGATCCCATAGAGATACGATAGAGTGAATTTCACGGCCTACACAGGGCTGGAGAACTCGGGTTTATGACATGATAGCCCTTGGGGGATTACTCAAGTTTCTAGTTGGGTCGAAGCTTCCTGTACCTCAACATCTGCGTAGGTTTCAGAGGTGTGGGATGACACGCCTCCACTACATTTTCTTCAACGAAAATTGTATTTTCTTATCGATTACCAGCGGAAAAAACCGAATTCCATATTTTAAAAAAATTTATCAATTCAAATTCCCCACAACACGGTAAAATCTTCAATTTTCAATCGAATATTCACTCATAAAACAAAAATTGGAATTCAAGACTTTGAAATTTATTGTTTTTTTAAATAAATACTTGACTTTCAGTAAAAATTCTCCAGAATTAATTATAATAATTGTTTGATTAATTAATTAATTGAGCTCAGAGAATATAACATTGTAATGGAACGCGAATGGTAAATTGGAGAAATTGCAGAAATTCAGAAATTCAATCAATAAATTTTATTATTTGATTTATCACCGCAAAACGATTCTGGAGAACTCATTACGACAGAAAAATCCAGTCCTTTGATTTTCCCCCTGACGTTTTAAAATTGACACGAAGGAGATCAACTTCCCGAAGACAATCGCAAAAAGTGAGTGAATAATTCACATCCCACCAAGAAAATTCATCCACAAGTTAATTTCCATTCAAAGACTTGAGGGAAAAACCTGAATGAAAAAGAAGAAAAATTATTGAAGAAAACTATCTCGGAATATGCATGATCCCAGTTCATGCGAGTTTGCGTGTCTTCGGTAACCCAGAGTTCCCTCATCGTTAATTTCTAGGGTATAGAATCAAGATACGAGCCTAGAGTGGAAGTTAATTGAAACGCTTCTGAATTAATTAACCAAGTGCAGTGAATGGAGTACCCCAAACTGTACCGTACACAACGGAAGTTTAACTAGAAGTACCGGAAAATAATTCACACCTCGATATCATTATTAATCGAGTCGAACCAATCAACAATTCCATTCCGAATAAATAACAATACCCTCCATAATCCCTTTAAAAAAAAATAATAATAATAGCCATAAAAAAAATTGTGGTATGAACATACAAATCTCCACGTGTCTCACCAGGATAGCCCCCAGGTGGCCTCCACGGCTTCCTCCCACCCATTTAATATTTTTTTTTTAGCGAAAAAAAAAGCCCAACAATTTCCATTTTTCAAGGAATCCCTCAATGACGATAATCATAACCCATCACCAGAGACTAGTTCCTGCACCACCGCAATTATCCACCCGAGAGCATCTTCCAACATTCCTTTCCCTTCAACTGGTCGAGAGACTCGTCCACCATATCAAATCAGTAGCCAACAACTCGATTTCGCGAAATATCTCGGGAACTAATAGGAATACCGAAATTCAAGTGATAACACTTTTTGTAGCTCTCATTGCGCCCCAAAAAAGAGGTCCTACAAAAAATAACGATATCTCCTCAAGATTCATCGCTATTCTCCGAAAACTGAACTACTCGTCCGATCGACTTGTTGCCAAGTCGATTCAGCTAATCCTCACGTATTTGTTGATTATCTCTCAATCCTGAAGAGATAGGGCATTGTTTGCCAAGACCTTTTCTCGAGCTTTCATTTCACTCCACAAAAAAGGTCCCAATAAAAATTGTGCTATCTCTCTTAGAGTTCGAGATATTCTTTGAAAAATCGACACAGTGGGAAGTCGAATTGAAAAAATCATCGGGGTGTTCATCAGAGCCCTGAAGAGGTCAACTTTTTTATAAAAAGGTCAATGAAACCCTGAAAGGGCTTACCAGAACGAGTTTGAGTATCCAAATCATGTGTTCACCCGTGTAATATCTAGTTCGACGACCAGATCAATCGGAAACAACAAAAAACGACACATGATTATGAAAAATTCACCGATTTCCACGGATTTTTCACATTTTTCTCAATTATTCATCACAATTTATCGTTAAAAACCAGAGAAACCATCAAATGTGCTTGAACATCACTCGCAGACTAGTTTTACTGTAAAGGATAAGAGGATGGCTCGTGCCTGAGGAACTCGCACTGTTTCGTATGTGGATCGTCATTGCACGCACCGATGATTACGTTAACCGTTTAACGTGGGGTTGTTACTCTCGCAGATACTCATGTTCGCTTGTGATTTTTTAATGTCCCAGGGCTTTTATGATTTATTGAAAAATATCGAAGGATTATGGTCAGCTTCATTTGATTTTCCCGATTTTTACAACATCCCCGCTCCAAAAAAAAATCTAAATTCCACTCTAAAATCGCAAATTATACCCTGAAATGACGGTTACTACTTGTCCTTGAAAATTTCGATAATTCAAAGTACCATTGAAAGCTTGAGAATTGATGAGAAAATGAAAGTATCAAGTTTTCTCTGAATTTGGAGAAATTCCGTGGATTTTTCCAGTCGAAATAAAAATTCTTCATCAGCTGTCTCAACTCCTTGGAAATATTTCAATACTAAAATTTCCCAACATCAATCTACCTCTAATTTATTCCTGTTTACTAAACCATGTCGACTCTTAATTGAAATTTCCGGCCAATGACTCTGATCGAAAATGGTTTTTTTTTTTCTCCCGTTGATGGGCCCCGGCGGATCCCACCATTTACGGTATCATTGTGTCTCCAAAATCAACATCATCCCCACGGACTTCCTCATGGTCCACTTTCTCCGGTTGAATATTTAATTCTGGTGTGTGCACCGACGCTCGGTCATTAAACCCATTTGCCGCAATTAAGAATGAAGTCAGCGCGACGTCTCAGCGGATTCAGTCTAAGATTTTATTATTACGTACTTTTCAGGAATTTCCACCCACTCATTATATTTTTTATTCCTACCGCAAAAAGAACATCGACGAAAATCGAGAAAATCCATATTTTTTCATTTCTAGCACGAGAGAAAAAAAAATGAATTGCAGTGAATTATCGTAAAAATTCATTGAAATTCAATCATTGAGAGAAATCAATTTCAAAAATAAACCAGTAAATATTTCAATTATAATTATATTTTTAAATCGTCTAAAAATAATTGAATTGATAAATAAATACTATTAAAAATTCCATCGATCGATTTGCACCAGAGAGCAATAAAAAAAAAACAAAATTTCCACAATTACTCAATAGCGAATTAAAATTCCTCAAAAAATCCTAATAACGCACCTCACGGTCGATTACCAATTCACTTAATCCATCCACCCACAATTAAAGATAATCGGAGTACAACAAAGTGCATCATAACCCGAAGAATTCAAACGGTATCTGAACGAGGATAACAGTATTGGTTAAATCCACGAGATGATGATGAGAAAAACGTGATCGAAATATTTCACCTCAGGAAATCGAAAAAGAAAAAATAAATCCCCAGGAGCACGAGCACTGGATCTAGTGAACTCACAGGACCGGAAAGGAGATCATTACAAAATGAAAAATGAAGCTAAAAAAATTCAAAACTCAGAGTCGAGTGAACGAGAGAGAGTCGATTGAATCGAATGGTTCACTTGATCGACGATGAAAACTATTTATACACCTGCACACGAGTTCATGGCAATCCTAGGAGTCTTGTCTAGTCTCGTCTTGAGAATCATCTTGAGTTTCAAATGCTGATGAGTGATACCCCGGGGATATTCTAACGACTCGCAAACAATTTCTGTCAGAATTGGAGATCATCTCAAAATGAAAACAGAACTCCAGATATATTCGCGCAGTAGGCGATGATAAATCCATCAGAAAATAAACTAAAAATTCAAAACAACTCCCAATTGGGAACAACTCCCAATATTGAGAATTCCAAATAATTTATAAATGAATAATAATAATAATCCCTAAAAAATAATTGGAATATTCTCTGCATAAATTCAGCGAAGATCGAAATTCCCCGAATTAATTAATTCATTCATTCAATCATTTCGATTTGGACTGAAGATGATAAATCCGCAACTGACAGTAAAAATCGAATGTTTACATCAATGAAAGATCGACTTTATTGAGAGATTAAAAAAAAAAAATCACTTTCCCCCTGAAAAGATGAGATCAGGAGAGAAATGACCACCGAAACAAGACTCCATGCCCCTAATCTGACAAGTCATAATTTCCATTTCTCCATCTCCTCCCAAATCACCACATCATCCCACCCCCTGATGGTTCCAACATAAGAAATAACGAGAGTAAAAGTGACTTTGAAATGCCAGGAAATTTCTAATAATCCCACAAGTCCCCCACCAAAAAGACAGCGAGTTTCAATCCAGATAGAGATCTCCAATTGTCCCACGGAAATGAGCACAAGGTGAAATGTAAAGCCACGATGCACTCAATGAATTTAATCAGTGGGTGATGCTTGTAATAATTGAGCGAAACCACAGAACAATTGATAAAAAAAAAAACAGCGAAGAAAAACGGAAAGACACTTCAGAATTATCTAGGGGATTCTCCCGACAGTCGATCAATTGAATGAAAAATGTGAATCACTGGACAATTAATGATTTCTCAGGGTTTATCGGAGATTGTATTCGGTAAAAATTCATGTTGAGACGCATTAAGTTGTGAATTATGATCGAGATTGAAAGTGTACGGGTTTCTGATTGTATGTAGGTGGAAACTTCATTCCTAACCCACACGATTTCGACAATTCTCGAGTTATTCTCGATATATCCCATCGAATTATTTTCTTCTGACATTTTTCTTTATTTTTTGGAAATTTCAATTTTGGTAATTATTGAAAAATCATTCATTTTTATAATAATAATGTGAAAAATAGTGTAATAAATATTAATTGAAGGAGAAATTAATAAATTTTGATAAATTCCACAGACCTATCAATTTCCCACTGGAATTCATTAATTCTTGGATTCTCATTGAATCACGGATTATTATCCAAAAAAATTCATTGAAAAATTATTAGAATCCAGAGTTTTAATTATAAATAATTGAATGGATGATTAATTATGGGGGGAATTGATTGAGGATTCGGGATATACCGAGAGATAATTAGAAGTTTTTTGAAAATTGGAGATTACCGAAAATCGGGGGAATATTTCACGCAAGAATAATGATGGGAGTACAAGACTTTGAATCGACAAGTACGAGACATTTATCGAGCGGAAAATGACTGGCCTCAAGAGACCCATCGAGGATAGTCAATTTTAAAGGACAAACCCACACACATCTTGTTTTGGTTGATGTGAAATCATGGAGAATACAAGAGAGGCCATTTCGTAATCACAGTTTAATAAATTCAATGGGAATCACTCGGGGCCAGTGGATTACAGTCGATTACTATCGAACGTTGTTGAAGAGTTTATGGGTTATTACTCGAGGGATAAATGAAAGAGTGTATTGAATTTCTAGGTACCTCTCTTCCGGGTCTCGTGAGAATAGAAATACCATTCACGTTTGCCGTTGGTCTACTTATAATTCACTGGTGAAGGGAGGCCAGTCAGAATGCCAGAGGCATGATTAGAAAAATAAATACATATCGAGAACCATTGGGTTTACGTCAAAAGGTGTGATATACATGTATTTTGAAAATTTCATTCTCAAGAGAAAAGTTGTCTTGTCATTTTACCCTCAATTCCATGGTTCTCGAGATATTTCTCGTTTTCTAATCAGAATTTGTTTGCAGTTTCAGATTCATTTTCTCCACTGGAAATTTTTTCACCAATACTTCTGGGCATAACTCGAAAACCACTGAATTTACGAAAAAACACAATGAGAACTTTTTCTGAGCAATGAAATTCTTTAAAAAAATGTTCATCTGACATTTTGCCGTAATCCTCTTAGTTTCCAAGATATTTCTAAATATTTCAGAAGTCAGTGATTACCAAAAAGTTATTATTAATCATTGACTGGTCTAGACATTTTAATTCACAAGGCCCCCTCTAGATTCATTTCTGAGACCGGTCAATCTGGTAATTCAGCAAAGCCTCAAGTTTCCCCCAAATGTCTCATATCATTTTTGTTTTGATCTCCTGTCCAGCGCCCGTGACCGCATCATATATCGTGTGAGATCAGTGCCTTGACATTCCCATTCTTGGTCACACGTGAGTGACAACACTGTCATGTCACATCGACAACAATCATTATTTATCCCCCATCTTTCAATCCTTCAAAATGAATTAACCCTCTAAACAATCCGAACTATCAAGACCCAAAAGAATAATCCGCCGAATAAAAATAAATTTTCCTCCTAGACACGAAGAGACAGGCAAGATGAAGATTGAAGGACTCACATAAATGGTGGACACGGAAGCATTCCTGAATATATCAACGACATCATCAATGTCCCCAGGACATGACGGCTTTGGCGTCGTCCTCGGTGCAAGCATGACCTCACTTGCCATTTTCAGATACACCTCCGCAAATAAAAATAATTCTGATCCAACTATTCTCACTGCACATCAACACATAGTTATCACATAAATTTTACGATATTCCTGGCTGTATGACACTGAAGAACACCGAAAACTAATTAAAAATCCATGAAGAATTATCACCTGATCCACAACCTCCACCGATCACTCATAATTCAAACTAACTATTGCATTAAATACAATAATAATGACAATAACAATGTATAATTTGAGCAATTAATTTGTTCAATTGTCAATAAGAATAATTAATTCAATAAATTGTCTTGCAGTTCAATTTTTTTTTAATCTATCCGTCAAACGACAGCTCCTCAGCTGATTTAATTGTTTCATTTGATAATCACTTGGAGGTGCAGGTGTTACCTTTATTTTTTAAATAACAATTGTTTAGGGGTTGCTGAGGACTTAGGGGGGGAGCGAAGCGGAAGCTCAGGAAGAGCGGAACCGACTGGCAATAGAATTTCTACATCAGGGTTTGGATAAAGGTAGTCTCTTCGATTGTGAACGAAGAAGGTGTAAAATGGAGAGGGGCATTGAGTGTTGGTAAGGTAAGTGTGCGCCTTGGAGATTGATTCTCTCGAGGGAGGGGAACTCCAGAGAGAAGTGGATAGAATTTGTGTGGGATTTGTAATTACGGAATTGTTGGAGTTACTCGAAGCCACTGACTCTACGTTTTTCAATTTTTTCATAGCATTTTCAACATTTTTAATTATAATTATTCGAAATTTGGGGTTGCATTAAAAGAAGAAAATTTAATTACGTAAATTGCATTGTGCAATAATTATATTTGAAATGTTAGGGAAAATCTGAAATTCGTCGAGGCGATCTGGAGAGAGTCGAAGGGGAGAAAGATGTTTTCATCGGTGTATCAAAGCCAATGAGACTGTTGAAGTGCAGAAATACCAGTGGATGCAACGAGAAATCGAAAAAAAAATCCATGAACAACTCTTTAACCCATACCTGCGATACACGCCTCCACATGAGTGGCAATAAACCTGAATAAAGTGTAAAACTTTCGCTTCAACACCCACATCTAGACCCTGGCATTTTTTTTTTGTTCGACATTTTGTGGAAAATTTTGAAATCAGAGTCAAATTGTAATGAGGTCCTCAAAAAATAACCCATCATTTTTAGCTATGTGAAGTTGGCATCGAAGTTTGAAAAATCTAACTTTTTTTTGTTGGTTTGGATTGTACTCATTGAGTACTTGAATGTACCCTGTGCGGTTTTTTTTGTACCCTCTTACTTTAGCCCTGAAGCAGGGGGGCAAAATCGTGCAGAATCGGAGTTCAAGAAAAAAAAAAAATAAACGTG
>NW_011887828.1:0-13236 GCF_000806365.1 Fopius arisanus
GCCCCACTGTCCAATGTTTCCCTGGTTTCCAGCGATTGCCGTAGTTACCGACAAGGCATCGCTTGAGATCAAGGTTCGGGTCTTGACCGCGCAGTAGGAGGGCGTAAAATCGCCAATCAAGAAAAAATTCCCTCCATCCGGGCCTTAAACGGCTACGTTCAATTCGGTTATCGAAGTCGGTAATATAACCCTACCGCCATCTCTCGGCATTTTCCGAACGCAGTTTTCATGCTCACTTCTGGCCATTATATATTTTTTATAATTCATCTCAAAATAATCAAGCAAACATCGCCAAATGTATCAAATAATCAACCTTATTCATCCCACATCATTCTATCATCTATTTTCATCGATTTCTACCTGTTTTTCATTCAAAAATTGCATCCACGCAACATCCACGTAACACACACACTACATCCACGCTATAGCGTGGATGATAGTTTGCTAGGGTGGGTCATTCCACGAAGGAGGGTGAAGTGGAGGATATGTAGAAGAGTAGAGTTTATAAGTTCTAACTTCTAGCCTTCGAAGATCATCTTTTTATCTATTTTAAAAAAATACCTTAGACTAATTTTGTTTCTCTATACTCAGGATTCTAACCTATTCCTTCACCACTGACTACGTTGTTTTGTTTTGAAAACGCGATATTCAGGAATTCAGAGAAGAAACGAGTATTTAATACTTCCAGAACTGTAGTTATCATTTAATATATTTAATTTATAACACTTACTCACTCTGTAAGTGCCACTGCACTGAATTTTCATATAACGCCTGCTTTTCTGGCGACTTTGTCAACAATTGAGTGACCCACATAAGCCGGCATGGGGGCACAGCTGATCGCTCTGGGGGCGTCTGCTCATGCGCAAACTGTCCTCCAAGCAAAAATTGTAAAAAAAAGTATTTTACAAAAATGACCCTGATGTTTGCTGAAAATGATCTTTATCAGCGGATATTCCAGTGAAAAATCGAGGAATTTGAAAATATCAAATTTTTTTTTTTATAGGAAGAGATTTAGTGGCGATAGTTGCCAATTATATAAAAATATTATTTTCAAGGTAAGTTTCATGAAATATTAATTTTTGAGAGCAATTGATAGTGGATATCTAGCTTCGAAAGTGATTTTAAAAAAAAAAGGAAAAAATGTCACCATTAGAATTTGCCCCAATCTAATGGTGATATTTTTTCTTTTTTTCCCCATTCTAATTCCCGAAGTTTAATCCACTGTCAAAGGATAACTGTTTGTCAAGGTTTAAATTACGTTTGAGTAGCTCGATTTTAAAAATAAAAAAAGTCACATTTACAGATTTTCGTAAGCTTCTGGTGATATTTCAGGTTTTTTCTTACAAATGTTTAATTTGTGAGATATACAATGTTTTTTCAGAGCGACATTAACAACCGAAAATGAACTTACAGAAGATGATTAATCATCAATGGAGAATACATAACATATTAGATTAGAAGGAAAACAAAGTGTGATCATTTTTTTCCACAGTTTCTATATGCGTAGCATGAGAATTTGTCTAATAAATCATTTCAATATTGGATTTATCTCGGCAAAATCATACTATCTTCTGAATGAATGAAAATCTATTAACAATTGTTACCGTAATTTCTAATTTCATAATTAATGTTACCGTTATATGCATATAGAAACTGTGGAAAAAAATGATCACACTTTGTTTTCCTTCTAGACATGGATTAATCATCTTCTGTAAGTTCATTTTCGGTTGTTAATGTCGCTCTGAAAAAACATTGTATATCTCACAAATTAAACATTTGTAAGAAAAAACCTGAAATATCACCAGAAGCTTATGAAAATCTGTAAATGTGCCTTTTTTTATTTTTAAAATCGAGCTACTCAAACGTAATTTAAACCTTGACAAACATTTATCCTTTGACAGTGGATTAAACTTCGGGAATTAGAATGGGGCAACAAGAAAAAATATCATAACCTTGAAGTTAGCTGCACTTTTCATATACCAGCCTTCAGCAGAGAATATCTCTGTGAAAAGTGAAGATATAAAAAAAAAACAAATCTGTGTATTCAGGAAACCTTTCTCCAGGTGGGAATTGCCTCACTTTTTTTCAGTAAGTGTTTTTTCTTTTTTTACAACAATAAAACGAATTACAGAAATGTTCAGCATAGAATATCTCCGACGCCGCCCATCACAATATCATGTAACCGAATTCCCTGACTTCGGTCTTCAAAAATCTAAATGGGAATTCTTTTTTTTTTTATTTCCCCCCTTCGTAATTCGGAACTTAAAAAAAAATCAGAAAAACTTCAACACTCCCATATCTCACGTATGGAGCAACCCCCAGAGTTGAGTCAAAGGGAATTGGTTTTTTTTTTCAAATTTTTGAACGAACTTTCTTGAAATTATTTTTATTAAATGTATAAAACTCTATAATCTCATAAGAATTCGGCAAAATTCGGCAAAACAAAAAGTTGATTTATTTAATTTTGTTTGAGACCAATTCCCATTTAGGCCAATGAAAATTAAAAATTTTGGTGATTGACTCAACTCTAGGGGTTGTTCCATACGTGAGATATGGGGTGTTGAAGTTTTTTTGTTTTTTTTTTAATTCCGAATTACGAACAGGAGAAATAAAAAAAAAGGAATTCCCATTTAGATTTTTGAAAACCGAAGTCAGAGAATTTCTCTGCTAAAGGCTGGTATATGAAAAGTGCAGCTAACTTCAAGTTCATAAAATATCACCATTAGATTGGGGCAAATTCTAATGGTGACATTTTTTCTTTTTTTTTTAAATCACTTTCGAAGCTAGATATCCACTGTCAATTGCTCTCAAAAGTTAATATTTCATGAAATTTACCCTTGAAATAATATTTTTTTATAATTGACAACTATCACCACTAAATCTGTTCCTATAAAAAAAAAATTTGATATTTTCAAATTCCTCGATTTTTCACTGAAATATCCGCTGATAAAGATCATTTTCAGCAAACTTCAGGGTCATTTACAAAATGGATATTAATTCCTAAATTCTCAAACAATGTTTTTTATTATTCCTAAATGATTTCGCGTTTGTGGGTGGTAATTAAATTGATATTTGCTCATACCACCTGCTAATTATACACCGTATGCGTTTGCATAGTTCTTCCTCTGCCAATTCAAATTCGAAAAAAAAATAATTAAGCAGAAAATATGAATTCCTAAACTATAAATCAATGTTTTTTAGACTTCCTAAATGATTTTGCATCGATTTATACTAATTAAAATATTTTTTTGTAACTTCACCTGCGAACTATACGCCATATAAAACAATAATCAATTATAAATAAACTATGAGTTCCTAAATTATAAAATTGTATTCCTAAACTATCCTGAATAATTCCCTAATGATCTAAATTAGTTTCATTGGGAATTTCATTATTCACCTGCTTATTATACGTCCGTCTGAAAATTATCGACACTCACGGGCTCGCGACCTGTTTTACTGACACGTACGGGCTCTCTGAGCGTAGTTCCATAGCCGCCGCAATGAATCACTTACCAAAGCCTTTCCATAAGCCCTAGCAATCTCCCCTATAATCTCTGATACATTCTTCGAAAATTCGTTACAATGTCAATGCATAACTTTGCGACAGGTGTGGATATCAATTGAAATAAATTTCATGGTTAACATTAGGTGAAATTAATTTTTTCGCTGTTAGCAATTTCAACGCGGTTCTCGTTACGGTTATATAGGCATCGGGGGTGACCAAACTTCAATAAAAGTGAATCAATGAGGATTTATCACAAATTCCGAAAAAATTGAGCTTTAAAGCCTTTGTACGTACTGAATTGTATGGATAATGAGTAATTTTGCAAAATGGCTCTTCTACTAAATTGACATTTATTGTTACGAAGAAGGAGACACATGAATGGATGGTAGTGATTTGGATTCTGCGGACGAATACACGAGTCTCATGGACGCCCATGTTGCAGAAAGTCGGACCGACAATACCGGTCTAGTGATTGAACGAAAGAAACGTAAATTGAGGACACCTGGTAATGAAGAGGTACCTTAAATATTTTTGTGTTTAATAAAATTGTGTTGGCCCTCAGAATGGGATCTAAGTGTCGTGATTTTTGTAGGTGGACGCCCTCCCAGAGGTACGAATAGAAAATCCAGGTTCATCTGCGTTCTTCTCGAGCTCGAGAACTTCAGGTAACGCTCCATCCTCGGTACCTGATCCAGGGGATTATCAACAAGAAGATGAAGAAGAGGAACTCAAATATGGAGCTGCACACGTAATAAAACTCTTTGTACCAGTTTCGCTCTGCATGTTAGTGGTGGTCGCCACTATCAGCTCCATCACTTTCTACACGACCAAAGATGTATATCTAGTATACACACCTTTTCACGATGATACTGAGGACACAACTACGAAAGCCTGGCAGGCACTTGCCAACTCACTGATCCTTCTGTGTGTTATTGTTTGCATGACCGTTATCCTTATTATTCTGTATAAATACAGATTCTATAAAGTTATCCATGGATGGCTGATTATAAGTTCCCTCATGTTACTCTTCATGTTTACAACTCTTTATTGTGAAGAGATACTCAAAGCTTACAATATTCCAATGGACTTGATCACACTGATAATTGTCTTATGGAATTTCGGTGCGGTTGGGATGATCTGCATTCACTGGCAAGGACCTCTAGCCCTTCAGCAAGCTTATTTGATATTCATCGCTGCTCTGATGGCTCTTGTGTTTATCAAATATTTACCTGAATGGACTGCTTGGGTCGTGCTTGCGGTTATTAGTTTCTGGGGTACGTTTGAATGGATTGGCGTACTTACGAATATTTAATTTCGAACCTATTTGAATACGTTGTTTATTAATTATTTCTATTATTGCAGACTTAATTGCTGTGTTGACACCCAAGGGGCCCCTTAGGATTCTTGTAGAGACTGCTCAGGAGCGAAACGAACCCATATTCCCGGCCCTCATTTACTCATCAACCATTTTATACAGTTTTACTGTTACTTATGCTGGCTATATTGGAACTGCAACCATGGCAAGGGCTGACACTGTTGAGGAAGAAGGTATCGCTTCGCCTGCACGTGCTCAGTTGCAGAGTCAAAATGCTGGTGAAGACGGGGAGGAGAGCGGATTTACCTCCGGGTGGATTGATAACCATGGTGTTCATTTAGTTTAATTCTTTTTCGAAATTTTTAAAAATAAAATACGGTAATTATTGGAGCATATTTACAGGAGAGAGAGGAACAAGGAGAGCGCAGTTGGTTCGTGATACGGTAAATACACCCAGGACACAGCAACCCGCCAACCGTAATCAATTTCAAGGATCAGTTGCTGATGAAGAACGTGGAATCAAACTTGGACTTGGAGATTTCATATTCTACAGTGTTCTTGTAGGAAAAGCGTCGAGCTATGGAGATTGGAACACAACTCTCGCTTGTTTTGTAGCCATTTTAATTGTAAGAATTAATTATTGTCCTTCTGGACTTTGATTTCATAAGAACTTGTAAAATGTAAGAGTTCGAAAAATCATTACGTTTTTTAATGTTGCAGGGTCTGTGCCTCACTCTCCTCCTCCTTGCGATTTTTAAAAAAGCACTTCCAGCGTTACCCATTTCCATCACATTCGGTTTGATATTTTACTTTGCAACCCGTGTAATTGTGGCTCCATTCGCCGACAGTTTAGCGAGTGAACAAGTATTTATTTAATTCTAGGTTTTTACAAAATCGAAAGACTTGTGGATAATTTATTTTTGATCGCATTCAATTAATCATAACTCATCATTCCCTCTCAGTGGGGCCCATTGTATTCGCTCATTTGGATGCTTGGCAGTACTTTTGAATAAACTACGAAAATATGTTATTAAGTTACATATATAATGTATCACATAATAATCGCAAGTGTAAAATATAATTGGGCTGAAAAGCATGTGTCGGTGCTATAATTCTTGGTGCATTAAATGATCGGTTTAAGTTTCGCTTTGTGCTGACCTTATGAATATTACTTCGTCCCTTACCCTTCACACCTTTTGGAACGGGCTAGAAAATAGAAGAAAGCCTCCTTATTCATATTCAGCTCTAAAAGCTCTAAAAGTTTATTCCTTCCATAATATTCCAAACAAAAAGCGTAAAACTCCTATTTGGTTGATACCATGAGTTGGTAATTCTTTTTCCTATTTTTTTTCTGTTTCATTTACTTTTTATCAATGAAATTAGTGGTTGGCTTTGGAATGGATCTGTCAGAATTTCAATTCAAAAATAAATTATAAGTTGTTAATTTTCATCAATTTAGTAAGAACCATTCAATTGTTATCAAGAAATGATGAATATGTTGAAAATTATTCCAAATATTTCCCATACATTTAAATCTTAAAAAAAATCATCATTCATTGCAGAGATATCGTATTAACGTATGTATGAAAGTTATGATTTTACAGCTATGTATCAAATACTTTGAGAATCACTATCCCTTTTGCTCCCGAATGGAAGCCTTGTATGTGATCAATCTTTCGATTTCAATTGCAAGTTGTCTAGAATATTATGAAACTAGAAAAAATGATGCTTTTACATCATGTCTGAATGTGTGTATGTGCTGAAAAAATTCAAATTTTCAGGATTAATTCTTAGGAAATTCAACATAAGTACAATAAAATTTGTTGCTAAAACTCTGAACTTTTTTAACTTGTGATAGGTATATTAATTTATTAACCTGCACTTTACTTTTTAGATCGGTCGGTCCCCTAGTTTCTGAGATGTAGCAACTTTGGGAATTTAGTTTTTTGTCAATACCTTAAAACCTACTAGATGAATTTGATTTTTTTTTTTCGAATAAATTCCGAAATATTCGTTTTGGTAGGCCCTATTTATATCAATTAAAATATCTTCATTGGTTCGGATAAAATTTCATGATATCGCCGTTTTTCAGTTTTATATACAAAAACTTTGTGAACACGATAAGTTAACAAAAAATAGAGATAGCGAGTTGCAATTTTGGTAATTGGTAAGTACAGATACTCCATCCTATTTCCAAATTATTCAGAGCTATTATTCACTTTGGTAGTTATTAAAAACGAAAGAAAGGCGAATCTTGAGTTAGACTCGATTAGGTCAATTAGGTATATACTTTGAGGGAGGAGACAGTTCCAATTCGCCCTTTGATGGAGTTCATACCAGTCGCGTCCCTGTCGCGAACCCTGGGTCACGTTAATATTTTTCGGAAAAAATGCTTCACTACATGTTGAATTTATTGTAAACACTTCATAATATTAGTTTACTTAATGGCAAATAAACTACTTTTGGAAGGAGTATCCACCAAAATAAGTGGGAGGAGTAAAAGTTAAGTTAAAAATTATTAGTAAACTCATTAGAACCTTGTAATAGCTTTGTCACATTATTAAATGTGACAAAGTAGTGTGCAGTGGTTAAAATTCTCTCAAGCTACGTAAGACTTAAATACCAAACCCTAAGTATAACATTAACATTTATTGGTTTCTAATAGATAAGGGCATAGTCGAGAAACACTGCAGAGAGAAAACAAACCAAAAAAGTATCATTTTATGTAAAAAAAAAAAATGTAAAACATAACAAGTGGGTCATTTAAACTTGGGGTTGCACCAGTTAGTAGAGGAGTATGTTTAGATTTTTGAAAACCTATCGAGAAGAAAAACGCAGAGCCACTAGTAAAATATGAATTGAAAGCTCACATGATGAAAAGCAAAATTAAACCTCGTGCTATAAAAAAGGAAAAGAATTCGGAGTTAAAGGAAGAGAAAGTCAAAAAAAGAACTTCAAAATCATTATCAAAAAGGGAGGAATAGAAGAAACTTGAAAAAACAGTAAAAAAAACAAAAATATAATAAAATTTTTACATATATTTGCATAAAACAAATGCATAATAAAGCCAATGGTTGACATGATCCAGTTGCCTTTAATTCCCTCTGTCTACGAACTGGGCCTGCCGTGTGTGGAAATACCGTCATGTCGTTTTCAACTGTGCACGAACTGTGACATTGAGGCTGCTCATATATTTTTGTTTAAATTTACTGAATTTCTAGGTGTTCTTATTTTTCCGTCCTTTTCTGCTCAGAAGACACGGGGAATAACTTCTCAATTTTTCAGTTATTTTTTATGCCTAAAAAAATGAAATTATAAGTAATTTTTCAATCCGGCTGATCTGGTACACCGATGGCTCCAGGATTGGCAATCAAGCGGAAGCAGGGATCTGTGCCCCTCAACTGCAAGGGCCCTTGAAGTGGACTCGCGCAAGACCGTGCTCCAGTCAGAACTTGCTGCCCTAAGGACCGGCGCCAGGGAAATCCTGGGTAGAGGAGACAGGGGCAAGAAAATATTCATCTGCTCAATGACCGAAAGGCTCATTGGACTTCTCGATCTCTTAGGGGAACGCCTAAAAGCACTAAAAAGCCTAAAACCTAAAACAGAAGTGATTTTCTATAACGATCTATCCTTCGCCATGCACCAACTGGGACGCTGATGCTACTCGTCTCAATAGGCACCATGTCGAGCATTAAAAATATGTGTATCCGCTTATACAAAATTCGCGAGATGTTGCCATTTTTCTTTTTTTGCTTCTGAAAAATATCTGTTGCTAAATGCAATTGAACAATTACGAGTTGTTCACTGCCAAAATTTATACTGTAGATCGGTAATGTTGCTTCATGGAAAGAGACATGCAAAGCAACCATCAATATCACGGAAAATGATCCGGATATAATCGATGTAACGCAGTTAAATACCAGAGCTATTTAATATGAATGGGGTTTATACTAATTCCGTGAAAAGTCAATGATTTGAAATTCATTCACTCCTTCCAAACTTTACCATGGGGAATTTTAAAATTGGTGAGTCTTCTTATTGAACTCTTACTCGCTGCATTGCTTCTACTCTCGCTTACCTATACGATGCTTGCAATAGAATATACAACTTGAAATACAAAACGAATACATATCATGTGCACATGAAGATTTACACATAATTTATCGCATAGCTTCTACCTTAGTAATTCTTTTCATGTTGGTGAGAAACTTTGAACTACATTAAGTATCCATGAAGGATTATCCAGTAAATAGGATTTTTGTGTTGGTAATCTCGAATACTATAGGATGACATTTGCTGGGCAATTACCCGGATTTCAAATACATGCTTTGGAATATGATGAAACATAATGAAGGGGATGTTCAATTTATTATGCCAGTAAGTATAATCGACAAACGCCAAATAGAAAAATACAGCTATTCGCCAGCAAAGTTTGGCGTTAAGAGGATGTATACATAATCATTTCTTTCAGAAGACATTCAAATTGCAATTTTTCTTGCGATCCTTCAGATGAGCTACAGCGATCTTGCAGAAAAGGGGACGTTGAAGGAGACTGTAGGACATGGTGAACATTTGTAGAGCTCTTTTCTCAACAGCTGGAATACCACTGCTAAATAAATCGTGAGCAAGTTCCAGCGGCGTGCCAAAATCACATTCGTCAGCTGCTATTGTTGCAAGCCTTATAATCTCGTCGATTTTTGACATCTGTTCTTTTTTGGTATCCTCATCTCCCTTGTGCACTTTCTCCAAGACTTTTTTCAATTGAGCTATAATTAGAAAAAAAATGGATGAATTTATTATTGTGATTTTGTGTATGTGGTATTTTGCACCAACGGTAGAACAAAAAATGCGATAATGTCTAATATGTAAAGTATACTAATCCTCGTGTCTACGCGACGGATTCGACAAAGACGGGTCCCCGATGATACCAAGAGATAATGATGGCATTAAATAAGTGGTGATAGGAACGCGACCGACCAATATGAAGCTTGTGGAAATTTATGGAATTTGTGAAAACTACGAAGTGCTAGTTAAATTCTTACGTAAAACGCAAGATTTTACTGAGTGCGTTGAAGTGCCCTAAGTGCAGTCGTATTATGATCCCCTACGATGGGAGAGGCTAGTAATCTGGAGAGTGATAGTAATCACTTTACCGGAAACCAGGGCTGAGCAGCTTCTGCTCTGAGAGCAAATCTCGCTCTCGATCTCTATTAGTACATGACATAGGATAGATGAGAGCCCATTGTATCGGGTGATGGGCCTTTAGGACCTGGGTAAAAAAGGGACTTCTCCTCCACTGAAATCCACTGAAGTGACCGTAACTCTTGAGGAAAGGAAAAGAAGGAAAATTTGAAATTTTCCTTCTCATCACGTTTTTACTTATTTTGGAAGCTGACATGACAAATAAAACGTAAAAACAATCTGTTCAATTTCAGCAGTGAGAAACAAATTCCACAATGTCATGTTCCAGTGGTCTTGCAATTATTTATTCAAGGAATAAAATTGATTGAAATAAAAATGTTAATTAAAGAAAATTTTTAAATAAGAATTATTAAAAAAGAGATACGCATTTATTATATGAGGAAATAACATTAGCCGGTAAAAAAATAATTTAGGAACTTAATTTTTTTTTATAATTTCAGTTTTTTGCCATAGATAATGGTTATTTTACATTTAATTCAATAATTTTTTTTTTGCAGTTTCCTTTATAAGATCTTGATGAAACGTTATGAGCTTTTCCATGGAATTAAGAAAAAATCCTAAGAAGATTTATTTTCTATAAAATTTTAGAAATTAGTTAAAAAATGTCGATGAATTATTTAGCTAAATTCATTCCATGTCTTTAATTGCATCATAATGTGCATAAATTATTGATGATTATGACATTGAGTGGTGACTTACTGTCAGTAACTGCCAAAATCCTGTAGCCTACTTGGGTCTTTTTGTCATAAGGCACAACGATTCCAGCTCCGTGAAACGTCTTCGCAACGGACTTCCTATCTCTGGATTTCATGTTCACAGACATCAGCTCCAAACTGATGTTGTTACCCTTAGCAAATTGCTTCACTTTACGAAAGAGGAGAGAAAAGCAAGATTTTTCGAAAGGCGAAGCTTTCTTCAGATTTTCTTCAATGAAAGCTCTGCATAACAAAAGTCCCCGTTGTATTCAATAAGAATCATAACTGAATTGACGTGATAGAGGTATAGTTCACGTTGACATTTTCTAATTACTTTGTTGATCATTGAGTGATTAGAGTACTCACAAAACTGCACCAAAAATAGTCTCTGCTACAGGTATTATTTTACATTCTACCATCGCCGAATTTCTAGCTACAAAGACTGGTATATTACAATCTTCATCCCTCCAGTAACCAAAATGTAGCCCTTCTTTGTCATTGCCTTTCAAAATTGTCTGCAGACACATAATAAATAATAACAAATCGATATTAGTTGTAAATATAATCTCTGGCAGTAATCTCTGACCGTATGTTAGTGATTCTCGAAGATTACCAAGATGTTTGTTTGTTATATATATATTACATTATTATTATTGAAATTTCTCGGGAAATGAAAAAGGCAGGTGCTGATCTAAAGCGAAAGAAAATTATTATTGTAACATCAACGGAATAAACAAGAATGAATAATCTAATATCATCTTTGATAGTTCAAAGTAATGTTGATATATATCACCACAGAACTGTTTCTGATGATATAGGATGTTCAGTAAAAATGCATAATGCGAATTTCTTAATCATGTTTTAGAGTTACCTGGAACTCAGGAGGATCATAGAAATATCTCCAGTGTCTCAGATACTTCTCCTCGGCCCCTTCAGGAAATGCCACAACCTTTCCAAATAAAACATCGAAAGGACCCACAAGTTCTAAGCCAATAGCTCTCAGAGCCAACCCTGGAGAATCAGGAGCTAACGAACGACAAAATTCATAAAACTGATAGAAATCGTCTGGCATCGCCAGTAGAAAAAGCTTCTTAATCAACAATTTCTGATCTTCTGGAATTGAGTTTTTATATTTTTTAATTTCTTCAGAGTCTGGAGATTTCGTGATTTTTTCTATATCCCTTTTAGACGATGAAGGCGACTCAGCAGATTTTTCAGTCTCGTCATCATCTGGTGAACTCTTTATTAACGCAGAAGTCGTTTTTTCGGGGGATTCATAGATGCCGGTGAAAGTTTTCTTATCTTTTGATTCATCATCTTCTGATAATGAAGATAAATTTTTACCCAAGTTCCTAGGATCATTTTCGTCATCTGAGGACAATGACGGAATCGGTGAAGGTCCTCGTTGATCCAGTGGAGGATCGAGTCTTCGCATTTTCGTTTTAGGTAGAACTGTTTTCATATTTATCTTACGTTTCTGGAGTTTGACTGTTTTTTTAGGAGTTGGATTCTGCAATAATTTACAAAAAGATACCGAATTAAATTATTTTTTATGCACCAGATTTTGGTCAATTGAATATTTGGACATGCAGCATTGCCCACGTGACACTTGCCAACGTAACTCGATTATGCTAGCCAAGTAATGACACAAACAATTAACAAGATTCATGATTATTGTCAATATAAAAAAGTTTCAAGCATTTCTTATAAAATGCAAACCAGTGATGAATATTTATGTTAAAATACCTGAAGCTTGATTGGTGGATGTTTATATTTTTGATGATGCACAGAATTTTTCTGGTAGCACTTGGCACCATACTGACAAGCAATTCGCGGATCCTTCTGGTAAACTTCCAAAGGATTTACTTTACCATCTGCCATATTTCGATATCAGTCAATCCCCTGATTCCCAAAACTAATCAAATAGAAACGACAATAATTTATTGTTATTACTCTTAATTACTATTAATATCATCATCAACACCAAAAATGCCGCGAAATTATGGGAAATTAGGTTAGATTCATCAAACAAAGTATTCCTTGGCAATTTCTGTTTGCCACTGGAAAATAGCACAAAAATATTTCTTCATTTTCACGAGTTGACCGCTTCAAGTTGAAAAGAAATCACATGCAAGCAAACTGAAATGTTTAGACAGAGATTATAGAGGAGATTGCCAGCGCCTGTACAAAACCTTCAACAGGGTCAGAGCCCGTACCGGTAAGTAAAGCAGATCGAGAGCCCGTACCTGTAAATAAAACAGGTCGCGAGCCCGTGAGTGTCGATAATTTTCAGAGCCCGTGCGTGTCGATAATGTTCACAGCCCGTGAGTGTGGATACGACAGAGCGCGAGCCCGTGAGTGTCGATAATTCGAGGCGGTCGTGAGTGTCACTAAGGTAGGGCGCTTATTGAAATAACGATAACGTCCGAAAACGAACGAAAACATCCGATGTACCGGAGAGTGGGGGTATGATGGAGACACAACCGATCGACGGAATGAAAAAGCGAGTTAACGTT
>NW_011887828.1:18856-24197 GCF_000806365.1 Fopius arisanus
GTTGATGTACAAACAAAAATTTTATAGGTACAATCATGTACTAACGATGTACAATCGAGTACATAATTGCGTTTTTCGAATTACTGACTTTTGTCGAGTAAGTACCCGGGGGTAGGAAATTTCACGGTTGAAGCTTCACCATTGGCGTTAGCAATCTCGCCTATAATCTCTGCGTATACTTGCCGCACTAATTAATGGTCGATTTATTACCTCATCAATATACCGAATACTGTCTCCACTCCATCGAAATAAGGGATCGATGAGGAAATTATCCGTTCATAATTGATTGCAAAGAGAGATAATCACCAATGTCCGTAGTGCTTAATTGAATTTTGCTAATGGCATATGTTTATAGAAATATCTTCCCATGTATGAGGGCCGTTTCATAAAATACGCATGTATTTTAGAGTGTACATGGTATTGTAGAGTGTATAGTAATTCTATTACCAATATATGAAAATCCAAACGTTATAATCTCGTCTCAAGAAATTGTGTCATTAATAAATGATCTGCCCTTTTTTTTAAATCAATGGATACATATTTTTAAACTTATGTAAATAAAAATAAAGGATCATTGGCAATCTTGAGAGGATTGACATCGTAAACCTCCATGTAACTTAATGCCCAAATTTTGAAAAGTGAGGCATGTCTCTTGTCAAGCAAATATTCTGTTCAGGAACAATTAGTGTGCGATAAACGGAGAAGAATAAAAAAACATGACACTCACAATATTATTTTACAATAGTGCATGCATAGAGATTCATAAAAAAATATTAATTGAGTCAAAGATAATTATTTTTAGGACTCTTGAAAAAAAAAGTTATTTACATAGCCATCCAATTTTATTACGCGCGCAAATGAACTCGGACATATATTACATTTGTCCTAAAACGGTTTATACTTTAGTTACCATCTGAGTAGATTACCGACTGCAGGAATATCGCTAGCGTATAGTAACATAATCCCGACATCCTTCAAAATTAATTATTAATCAGCATTTTTAGGATAATGAATGTTAATATTAATAAAGAATAATACATGCCAATGAAAATCACGATCAGAGAAGTGAGATTACGAGGAAGAGAGCAAGCTCTTTTGGATATTTTATTGTCTCTTTGACATTATATCCTTTTTCATTTATTTATTTTATCTATCTTTATTTTCATGGTATGCTATTAAGTGTTATGTTGACGATAACATACCGACTTACTTTATTACCGACTGTATTTGGTCAAATCGAAACTTCATTCATTAGAAATTGAAATGCTTGAACATAAGTCCGCTGTATAAACTTTGATAAATGGAATGGTAATCACCGTAATAATACGATACATTACAGAATCATGAAAAGTTTAGTTGTCCTATTGCGTATATCATGTATTACTCTGATAACCTGTACAGGTCTTGACGTTAATTAAAATACCAGCAGTAAGATTTTTACACAATTTTGACAGGATTATTAACAGGAGGATTATCGTTGTTTCCCATATGTAAGATTGATAACTATTCCAGTGAAAATTAAAGTAAATTCTAGTTTTTCATCAAGTTATCTGCTGATCTTGGAAATTAAAAGAATCATCAATCAGTTTTAGTTAGCACAATACTTCCACATAGCATATTTCGAAAAAACAAAGCTGGTAAAAGCAGATATACTTCACTACTACATGATGAGGAGAGTTTGTAGGGTTTTATTTGATATCACGTAGTTGATTCACTAATGGAACTAAATATAATATCACTCTTTTGTAGAAAAGCCACTATACACTTATAACGAGCTTGAAAATCGATATTAATCTACATTATCAAGGAACTGTTTTCTGATGCGCTTTGCATAAATACTTCTTCTCATACAATTTGAAATTTTATTAAGAAACTAAATTTGTAGAATATAGTTCTTCGAAACCGATTATTGCAACGTACAACTGAACATACCATAGGCAATGGGATGGAAATGCTTGTGGACCTGGTATTTATTTGTAGCGAAAATCGTGGCGGCAATGCGATTATTAAGCAAAAGGAGCTTTGCGAGAGCTTAATTTAAAATCATATCCTTGCTTTTCATGTCATCAACCATTAATCTGTAGATATTTCGACACAGTTCTCTTGCGAATATTATAGACCATTAACATATTCGAATTTTCGCGGTTCTATTCATTGCTCACTAGCAAAGTGGCGGCCGCGGGGTGACTCAATTAAAGGTTCGATTTGCACCACGGCATATTATTGTTTTTTTTTCTGTAATTCCGAAGAATCAACAATAAAAACATGTTTTCGAGTAAGGTAAGAGGTTTAAGGATACTTTGCAATTGTCGTTGGAGATGGCGAAAGTGTGATTGTACAGTAAAATTCATCGGATTATTATTTTAGGTTATGACACGTCTGTGCCAGCAAGGGGGCCGGCTAGCTATTAGGCTTGCATCTACCACTGTTCCTGAAAACACGAAGATTGAAAAAAGTGAGAAAAAATTAATTTTATGAAGCCTTTCCGCTCTTGAATAGAAGCTTTGTTTATAGTTAAAATTCGGTCATAATCAAAATTGCGTATGCATCGTCACAATTTTTTCCAGACATTATGTATGTTCCTTATTACCAAGCTTTTCCATAATCTTTCGCTAATAAATCAATGAAATTTAGTTATTATTTGTTTTTCAAGTGTTGCTAAAAAATTTGTTAAAAAATGTTGCCATTTCATTGAATAATTGTTTGACCAAATGGTCTTGATTTATAGAATAATTTTTTTTTACACTATATTCTTCGAAAAGTTAAATTTCGGCGATGCTCAGACATCATGCCTCAAATTAATGCATTATAGTTTAAAATATAGGTTTCAATTCCCCCCTAAGAGTTAGAACATCAACACTAAGACAATTACTACGCGAGTTTCATTTTCTTAGTGACTTTTGCAAACTCAAATATTTCTAATTGACTTTATCCAAGATGTTCTCCAAGAAAACTAACACAAGTGAATAAACAGACAAAGTAATCAACGAAAGATAATTAATCGAAAACCATAATAAGGTATTAGCAAAAACAGCTAGACTATATAAAGAGAAAAAGAAGAGTAAGTTCTCATGTGTCTGCTTTCAGCATTGAATCAGGTCTCTCTGCTTGGTAGAGTTGGTGCAGATCCTCAGAGAAGAGGCTCGGAAGAACACCCGGTGGTTGTTTTCTCAATGGCAACGCACACTAATTACAAATATGATGGAGGTGCAAATTTATTATAGGAAAAAAGTATTTCCAACAACTCCGTCCGTTTATTTTTATCAGCGTTATTTAATTTATTATATGATGCTTTGCAGGAGATTACGTACAAAGGACAGACTGGCACAGAATCTGTGTCTTCAAGCCCACTCTTCGTGACGCAGTTTACGAATACTTGAAGAAGGGGCAAAGAGTAATGGTGAATGGACGTCTAAGCTACGGAGAAATCAAAGATGAGGCCGGCAATCCCAGAGCCACGACTGCAGTGATCGCTGACGACGTTATATTCTTCCAGGGTAATTCGAAAGAATATTGAATACTATCAAACGATTATGATTAATTCCCATCAATACTTCCACTTGATCAATATTCTCACTAATAATCGTGAATTATCTTGTACAAAAGATAGAAATATAATTTTTCTAAAAAAAAAACAAAATAAAAAATTGTTCGTATTATGAACAACAATCCATCATTTTCACCCAGATGAATTGGTAAATTTTTTTCAAAGTCTAGAAGAGATAATTAAGTAGAAAATTGGTGAAATGAAAATTTGCAACTTTTTATGCAGGTAAATTGGAAAACCTAATTTTTAGTATTTGATAATTTAAAATTAGCTGAATTTAAAAAAATGCTGATGGTAAAATCATCACATTATTTAAAGAGAGAGAGAGAAATCATTCGAGGGTTATGTAAATGGATAAAAAAAATTTACCTCTTATTCAGTATTTTTTCATAATTAAAATTGCATCCAATCGGTTCACCCATGTATTTTGTGGCAAGTATTATTTAATACAAGAAATTCTCTCATAACAACTCTTTATTCCTCAATTATTTAAAAAAACGAGACTGCGAACACGCGCATCGCGTTGTCTCTTCTGTAATAGATTATTCATCTGTAAGATTATACTGTTAAAAATTTACTCCTGAAATTTTATAGAAACACATTTGACAATACCAGCATAACCAACACAACACATACATTTGAAATTTCCTCGTTATTATTACTTATGAGTCAGTCAACCCTGAATTTTTCAGACATTACAAATTTTGAAGTCTTGTCTTGAAATAAATTCAGATGGATACCGCTATGGAGTTTAATCAATCTGGCTGGTAAAAGCATTGGGACCCAACATGAATTCGGCTGTCAATGAAAAAATGCCCATCGGTCCATAAGACTGCCCTGAAAAACTTATAAAAATGTATCCTCTAAATTTTAACCGGCAGACAGTTAAATACATTAAAAACTATTGTTGTTTATGCGCTGAACGCCGCAAGAAAATAAACTGCATCAGTTCAGGTCATCCCACTGAAAATCAAAAAAATATCTGACTACAGCGAGTGAATTTCTCTATCAGTTTCTGCCAAAAAACAATACTTTTAAGGCCCGGTTGGAGTATCTGATTATCTCCTATAGATAGTTTTTGTTCTGGTTTTTATATCTGAAACTTTGATGCAGTCCTGCATAAAGCAGAGCTGGACCACCTAAATGCATGTAGGTCGAAAAAAAAGTAAAAAAAAACCAAAAACATAAAGTTCGTGCTTTTTCATTAAAATGGGAAGATAATTGTACAAAAGCACAAGTTGGAAATATCTGATGTGATGGAGCAGAGAGGAGTGAGGGCGATAAAAGAAAATGTCTTCTTGTGCGGTTGGTGGGGCATTATTTCACAAAGTCGTTCTCTGAAAAATTATTAAATATTTTTAAAATTTTTTTAGTTATAATTTCCTTACCTGATCATTGGCAGATATCTCCGAATTAGATCTAGAAAAATTGAGGTGGCGATCAGCTGTCACTTTAGCCATAGAAAGGAGAGACGGAGGGGAAATATGCTGAATGTGAATTATTCCGTACGCAGCACATGAGGCATATGTATACCATTTTGTTCTCTGAAAAATTTTTAATCATTTTTAGATTTTTTCAATCATAATTTCTTTACCCCATAATTGGTAGATGTCCGTACACGGAAAGTAGCAGGCAGAAGGCCCTCGAAGATCGCAGAGATCTTCAGAGGAAATATAATAAAGCACTCGTAATAGCCAAAAACGAGGGCTGGAAGAAATTTAGCAGTGGGGTGGAGAGCCAATCTGAAGCTTCAAGGCTGGTAAAGATCCTGGGAGGACAGGGCGCCTCTAATCT